>NC_135485.1:77185885-77260885 GCF_052094955.1 Ictidomys tridecemlineatus | reverse complement strand
ATCTTACATGTTAATCTAATTTCTCACTGAAGTCACTAAAGAGAATTGTGTACCAGCAGGTTTCTAAAACTTTGATAACAAATGGGTTTAAGTTCATGTTCTTTCTGTTGTTGGCAACAAATCTAAACCTGTATTTTTTGGATTTATGAGGATAAGTCCTGCTTTGGCAATCTTGTAGATTCTCAAGAGAATAGTTAAACAGTGATTAATTATTGTTTCTTCACTGAGTGGGCAGAAAAGAATGGAAAAGCTGCATTTCACACTTCTGAAGCAATTAATCCCCATGATCTTCGCCAGGTTTGTCTTGTAGATAAGTCAGGATTCAAAACGGTACCTAATTTATCAATGTATGCATGCCATAAAGTATAAAATACACAATTTATTTCATATCATTTATAGTCAAATGTAAAAAAAGAGTGACTTTGCCATATCCAAGAGTGTTTCCTACATTACCTTCATATAAACTAAGTACCAGAGATTACAATAGGATTCCTGTTTATTGTGCACATCTGGTGCAGTCACTATGTATTTTCTCATTCACTTGCTGGCATTTTTAGTGATTGTGGCATACATCACCTTGCTAATCAGAAACATAAGTGACAGGAAGTCATCTCCTTTTTTTGAACAATGGGAAAAAATATATGGCTTCTTAGACAGTACTTGGCTGTTATACTATTTATGTGGCATTATATTTGGTATTTAGAATTTCATATTAATTGCAGTAGTTTGGTTTAAGGCATCTAACACCTACAGTTTGTGGTCAAAATTTTCATTGTACACAACTTTCATAAAAAATAAAGAAGGTAACTTACAGGCCTTGTATTTTAAAAACTTAAAACTACTTTTGTGAAGAGTTTTGATGAAAATGAATTGAATAAAATTTATATATATTTTAAATGTCTAGATGTTTTTTATGTATATGCATTGAGTGATTTCAGACTAGTTTTTAATTATTCCTATTCCAAAACACCACACAAATCAGGAAAAAATGTTATTGTCCTTAAAAGTGTTAGAATGTAATTGATAGCAGTTTTTCTAGAGCAGTGATATTATTTTAAGAAGAGCTGCATTTTTAATGAATTGTTGTTTATAATTTGGAACTATTTCTGCATAGACTACAACTAAAACTAATGGATGAGTAAAGCTTTATAAAACTTAAGAAATTTATGTGTGTAGGCTTTAAAGATTGCCCTCATTGATTGCTACTTATTGTAGACTGCTTGCTACAGGTTTTTTTCCTTTACTTTCAATAATTACTCAATTCTCAAAAGGTAATTAATATAAGGGCCCTTTGTTATTGTTTGACTTTGTAATGTTTACCTGGTTTTCCTTTATTTATTTTAAATGTGTAAATTTCAAATTAAAATTAATATTTTTTGGATAAATATGTGTCTTTCATTTTTTCCCCTCATTTCATGTGACTATTGATTAGTTAGGCTAATCAAGATGTAACAGATACAAAGTTTATTTGTTAAAATAATGCCTTCATTTGAAGTAGCCCTCTTGGGATGAATACATAATTCATCAATCAAAGTATTTTAGAATGTCTTTTTTTGAATTTTCTTGAGTAGAATTGATGTACAACTATTCAAAATGATAGTTTGAATGGAGGTAACATTCAATTTGTGGGTATGCATATGCTAGTAATTTTGTTAAAAAAAATCAATCATATTAACTTGGATTGGAGACCATGTGTACCTTGTGGATAATTAGGCATTGAGAATAGAAATAGTTTTGAAAAAGTGCCCAAGTTTTAAATAAATAGCCTTATTTATTAATATTTTTAATAATCTTTTATGATATTGTCTGAAGGACCACCTGCAGTAGGAATATACAAATTAAATAAAAACAACAAAAGGAGGGGTATTTTTTTCCTGTTATCATTGTTTGTTTTAAAATCACTACTATCCAGATTCTCTATTAAGGTATAATATGCTATTTTAAAAATTATAGTTATGACTGAATTGATGTCTTCTTTCTAGATTAAAGTTATCTAGTGCTTAAAATTGAGTGAAATCTATACCAGAGTTCTTTCTTGACTGTTTTTATTTTCTTTTTCTCTTAAAGTCTCTGTGTATCCCATCTTATTTTTTTTTAGGTTGGAGGTCTATTTCTTATATGTGTCAACTTAAAAGTATTACAATTAAACAGATATAAATTTCTTTTTCTTCATGAAAATTTAATAGTTCCAGGAGAACATGGTGTTAAAATCCATAAAAGTGGTGATTGAAAGGATGGCAAAAGTATCAAAATGGCAAAAATGAAGGTTTAATTTTTCATAACTGAATATTTTGAAAATCCTCAGAAATGATACTTTGAAGAAAAATTTCTTGTATTAAAGTGCTTGATGGAAAATATATTAACCTAAATTATTTGCTTATTTGTGACCATAAAGGCAGGCTGTAATTTCTTAATGTATTTCAATTATTAATTGAAATTGAACATTCATCAATGTTAATATTCATTGCACACTTTGTTTAAAATTTGTTTTCAGAGAATTTTGATTTTTCCCCCCCTTGATTCTATTTCTCATCTTTATGGTTACATTTTGTTGGTACACATTACTTTCCTAAGTAGGTTTGGAACTAAGTAGAATTGAGGAAAAGTTATTTTTCTTAAGTTCTAATGACATAAAGAATGAACCTTCTAGTTGTAGGAATAACCTTAATGATAGTTCATTACTGTCCTGTAGGTGACAGTAGCCACTGTAACCAACAATACAATGACCTTAACCTGCTCCCCAAGTCGGGAAGATAATTACCTACTGTCCATCTTTCCAGCTATTCTTTCCTCAGCTTGTCTTTGCCTAGAAATAGCTTTTGGAATACTGACTGAGGTGATGTGCCTACCACTGCTTGAAGTGCAATGATACAGACAGTATTTACACTGTTGGCCTAATCATACTGATATTCAGATAACAATGTTAGTTTGTGAAATATTTTCAAGAATGGGAGACTTCTATTTGTGAGTGTGAATGTAGCAAAAAGCATATTGCATGTTTTGATATTTCTGGTTTCTGTTTTCATGTTTAAGCTGTTTGGGTGGTAGGTTTTACCAGTGTGATCTTCACCTGTGTTTACTCTGGGGTTCAGGCATACCTGAGATATGGAGACTAGCAGAATTGACCTGCACATAGTCTTTGATGCAAAGGCACATGAATTGATTTTTTTCTAAGAAAAATAACATAGAAAGACCTAAATCTGGTGATATTTTTGTGTGCTTTCCATGCTAAACAAAATTCCTGAGGCTTGCTGAGGACTCAGGTCTTTGGAAGGTCTAAACAGCATGAGGCTAAGATCCTGGCAAGAGTCCCTGGCTGCATTATAACATGGCTGAGAAACAGAAATGGGACTGGCTTCATTGCAGAATGGACCAAACATGTTAAATGGTCTTGCTTTAAGACAACCTGCTCTCTTTAAGAACTCTCTCACTCTGAGACGAGCCTTAATTTCTTCCTAGACAATGCTCCCATGACCTAATTACTTTGTACTATGTTTTATTTCTTAAAGAGTCTACCACCTGAACACTGCCACACTGGGGACCAAGCTTCCAGAATATGAAACTTTGGGGGACACTCTACAACTATGTCACTGGGTCACACAGCTTTAGTTGTTATAAGAACAGCATTTCTAAAATCAACCTGGGTTCTTGTTTGTTTTCTGGTCCAGACCTCCCTCCATCAAGGGAGGTAGATGTAGGAAAAAAAAAAAAACAATCAGAACAAGACAGTCAGGAGGCAAATAGCATGGCTCTTGTAATCTGTGGAATACTAGATGAAAGATACTTTTTTTCCTCTGTCAGTTTATTGAGTAACATTTTGCACTTTCCACTTGCCTTCAGTGTTGTGAAAGATGTAGTCACCATGGTTGAGAGCAGTCCTATTTAACAAAGCAGCGGTTAGAGCAGAGGGGAAGTGGGCCTCAGTGGGAGTCAGAGTACTGAAAGAAGCTGCATTGGTGCCCTGTAGGTGACAGTAGCCATTGTAACCAACAGTATAAAACCCAGGAAACAGATTCCTGAATGGGGAGAACAGAAGAGGCTTTCTCATCTTACTTAGGAGGTAGCGGAATTATCAGACCTAAAATACCACATAGAGACACAAAGAGGGGGATGGAATGACATATGTGCCATGGTAGGTGTTATGGTTTGGATCTGGAGTGTCCTCAAAGGCTCTTTTGTTGAGGACTTGGTCTCTAATTCAGTAGTGTTCAAAGATAGAGCTTTTGGAAGTGATTTGATCTAGAGGATTGTGACCTGTCAGTGGATTAATCTGTTTTATACCTCAGTGGACTACTAGGAGGTGGTAGAAGCTATAAGAGTGGGACCTCGTTGAAGATTGTGAGTCCTTGGGAGCTTGCCTTTGGGACTTTATCTTAACTCCAATACCCCCACCCCCCTTTGACTGCCAAGAGCAGAACAGCTTTCCACTGCCATGCCCTTCCACCACAATGTTCTGCCTCATGTCAGGTCCAAAGCAATGGAGCCAGCCAACCTCAGGCTGAAACCTCTGAAAATATGAGCCAGAACAAAACTTTCTTCCTTTAAGTTGTTTTTCTTATAATTTTGTCATAGTATCTCAAAGCTGACTGACTTAATAGGTGACTTTTAGCTGACTGGTCTTGTTCTGAACGTGTATGATGGACTTAATGATGATTCCCACAAAGGACAGCTTGTAGAGGTCTAGTATCCTGCTTCAGGGTGAAGGTGAGAAGCAGCAAGCACGGGTTATATTTGTTTTGTAAAATAATTACCAATTTTACTGACATACTAAAGTAGCTCTTTTTTAAACTTTTCTTCAAACACTTTTTGCTTATTACTTAACCAAACAGTGTTCTAGTGGCTAGAGAAACAAAGTAAGATATGATTCTTTATTTAAGCAGCTACAAGTTTATGGGGGAGTTGTTAAAAAAAATTAAACAGTTAAAGAGTCAGCATCTCATGTGAAGAATAAGGTGATAGAACCATGCAGGGCAAACAGTTGATCCTAGAAGAAGGGCTTTTAAACCAATTTGGACTTAGACTTGAAGAATGGTTCCGAGATAACTTCATAGAGTGGGTGAAGGCTGAGTGTAAAGAATGTTGAAGAAAAGCCAGTGCATATAGAGGAAAATATTGCCTGTACCAGCCCCCAAATAACTGTAAACCCAAAGTGTATTTGAAGAACGGCAAGTTGATAGATTTGCACCATGAGAATTACTGAGATCTGAAGCTCTTTCTGAAGAGTTTTGTGGATCGTTCTAAGTAACTGCACTCTTTTATCCTGGGAGGCAAAAAGACAAGGGAAAGGAAGACATTGCATAGAAAGAGTTTCAGTATGCAGTGCTAGGCATTGTGCTCTATTGAATTTAAGCCAAGGAGAAATGTGATCAGATTTGGTTGTTAGAAGGAATAGTTAAGTGACATTTAGCCATCAGATTTGGAGCAAGAACTCAAGAGCTCAGGTACCAGTTAGGAGACAATCGCAGATCAGGAGAGAAATTGAGACACTGAATTAAGTTAGCATCAGAGTAAGGGAAAAGGAGGTAGATTTGGCCAAATCTAGTTGATTGCATGTAATAAGGTCAAGAAAGGAATGCAAGTATTAGACTCAAGTGACTTTTGATTGGTAGCACCATTCATTGAATGGAGAATACAAGAGCAACAGTTTGAAGGGGAAGAGGATGACTTGTGTTTAGGCATCTTATTGATTGAAGACTTTCAAGGGATAGTTGAATATATTGATCTCTCAAACCCAGGAGACCAGCTAGAGTAAGAGATGTATGTATGCTTGGAGTCATTAACATAACTATTGGCATGAACTTCTTTGTTTAGCATTTTCAAGCATTGTGTCAGTCATTGGCAAAACAAAGGTAAATAAATGTATTTGACAGGTAAAAGACTTCCCACGGATTATATATAGAGGAGAGGTAAACTTGGACCAAAGGGACTACTATCAAACAATGTAATGATAAAAGAGGAACTTGTTGAGGAGATGAAGGAGGGAAACAGTGATGGTGTCACTGAAGACAAAGTGAGAGATAAGGCGAGTGTATTGAATAGACGGGTTAGAAAAATGTGCTGGAAAGCACTCATGAATTTGACATTCCTAACGTCTTTAATAAGCATTTGGCATGGAATGCTGTAAAACATATGTAAGCTCAAAGAGTAGCTGATGGGTAAACAAATGATATGAAGCATTATAGATGACCTCTGAAAGGTACTATCTTACCATTGTCTCTGAAGAGCTGGTCAATGGAGGATGATGCAAGGCTGAAAGAGGTTTGTTCTTAATTTCGCAGAGACTTCATAGTTGATGAAAAAGGGCTAGGAGGAGGAGAGGTTGTGATATAGGAGAGAGAACAATTTAAAATAGTTAAATTTGGAATAACGTATATGGAGTGATATAACAGATTTGGCTCAAGACTAATGAAGAAATGAATTTCCACAAGAGGTGGGCTAATTATTATTTTTTTGAAATTGAGAATGCTAGAAATAGGAGAAGTGTGACATGAAAGTTCGGGTCCTCCAGAAATAGTTTTTAAGATGTAATTAGAAGATTAAGAGCTTTAGTGTGGGAAAGTCTTCAGAAGTAAGAGAGGAACAGGACCAAGCAGGGAAAGCCTTTAGACTGTAATGCAGGCCTGGAACCTGTAAGAGAGAGGAAGGGAAGACAGAAGACTTTCCACTGAATACAGTGCAGCTTTGTAAAAGTCTCAGCTAGGCAGGTAATCAGGGAATGTTGGCCTTGAGACAGACAACTTTGGCTATTAGAGATGTCCTATTTTGGGCAGCAGTGGCCTTCCTCTAGCTACCTTGTCATTGGCTGAGCAAGTCTGGGGAGTGTGTGGCCTAAGCATGAAAACTACAATAGATCCTGAAGTTATAATGGCTGGAGATTGTCAGTTTGCTGCAACTCTTCAGAGCAGTTTCTCTGAATGGTGTCTCCTAGGCTACCGTAATGGATATGGCTGTTTCAGTTCGGTGAGAGGGAGGAATTGCTGTTGTTTCTTTAATTCCTATGATTTCAACAAATTGGATGTCCAGTCAGTGAGTGTTGGAAGGTTTTTGGGAAAGTACAGTTAATAAATACAGCAAGATAAGGCAGTGTGCTAGTAAGACATAAGTTAAAATCGTATCTCATAGGCTCTAGGATTGAAGGGAAAGAAAGTGAAAGTAGACAGGGAGTAAGAGACTGAAATGAAATGAGTTGACAAACTGGAAGTTCCAATGAGTTTGAAAGTACTTGTGCTAAAAGTGAAGGAGTAAGAGAACGTAAGGGTAGATGGAGTTAATGATGATAAAGTGATACAGCAATTCAAAAATTATAGCTGAACCCCAGGAAATACTGATATTTAGAAGTCCCTTCATGTAAAATGAGAAGAAAATTTTACCAGCAGAAAATGTGTTATATGTATACATTATAGAATCATTACAATAAATACCACAAAAATGTAAAAGGTATCATCATCTCTTGTTTTTTAGTTTTTTTTTTTTTGCAAAATTGTTTCAGAGATATTATCAAATTTCTTGTTTGACAAAATCTATTTAGTCATCAGGAAGTGTAATTTAAAAAAAATGAGTTCTTTTCATTTTCTCTGATAACCTAAGGGTTTTTTTTTTAATTTCTCAAAAAAATCAAGTGAGTTCCCATCAACTAGTTTATCTATTTTTGTCTCTAAAGGTTTCCTGATAGAAAAGGTAGAGAAATGGAGAAAAAATTTAAAGTCTACAAGGCTATATATTAATTGAACAGAAAGTAATTAAGGTAAGATAATAGCTGTAAACACAAACAGCTTTTCACATCTCTGTTTTTGGCAGAAGGGAATTAGATTGTGACATATTTTAGGTAATTAAAATAAGATGGATTAGTGGAAGGGTGGACAAATGGATAGACATAATAAAACAATAAACTCAAATGTGATTGAAGATTCTGGGTGATACATGGGTATTCACTGTATAGTTAGTTCACTTTTTCTGTATATTTGAAAGTAATTGTAATGTTGAAAAATGGTATGGCATTTACAACTTTGAAATATATTGAAAATGATTGGTGAACAGGTAGGTAAGTAATAACATAAATGTAGTAAAATGTCAATGTCACTTATAAGATCCTAGGTAGTAGGCATATGGATGGTCACTGTAACATTCTTACAAATTTTTGATAGTTTGAAAATTTTTAGAATGAATTATTAGAAAAAATAGTGTTATAATCAGATAGCGTTTGGAGGTAAGAAATTTGAGTTCCAGTTTTGTGACTTTGGGCAAGTTATATCATGGTTTTTTATCTGTATAGTAGAGATAAAATGGGTTTGCAATTATTTTCAGTACTAGAAAAGGATACTGGTAAAGCAACTGGCATATGATAAGTATTTGTCAATGCTTCTGATGATAATATTGCAAACATAAACCTCAAATTGATAGCTTGTATCTTGGATCCTGCTTATTATTTTTTTCAATTTTTTGAATATATGGGTCATTTAATTTATTTCATGAATTAGAGTAAAGACCCTAATAGTGAGATGAGATCAAGACCCCTTCTTCAGTGCCTATATGTTTCAAGGTGGTTTAGTTTTGTAGAGCTTGGAATGGTAGAACCATTCTCAAATCAAGGATGGAACCTCTGATAGTACTGTATTTATCAAAAACACTTCATGTACCTTTTTTTTTATATTTTACAAAGTGCTAAAATTTCCCAAAGTGGTCTTACCAGTCTTATTTAGTAGTTCTTCTGAACATATGTATACTATATATCAGGATTTTATTACATTAGTGTTTTTGAAAATATAGTCAATAAAAAATCCTGCTTGCTAAATATGTATTCATAAATTATACTTATGTATATATAAATATCAACTGTTTAATTTTCATTATTACTCAATGACATTCTTTTTTTGGACAGAAGTCAGTCATTCTTTGATTGCTTTTTAAGAAGTAAACTCATTTTTCTGGTGTTCAAGCTTCAGCCTCAAGTGTGTTTATAAAGTACACTCTGCTTGTTTTTTATCTGCTCTGTTTCATATGCAGGGTGGATAAAAATTACTGAACTTTTTATATTTATGTAAATTGAATTCAAATATACTACCATATGCCTTCAAAGACTAAACATAATATAGACTATTATAATCATTTATATAAATTGGTTTTAAAAACCAGTTCAATATGTTTAATCAATATATCATGAATATCTATATAGTTGTCATCCTAGTAAAGTCTATGACATGTACTTTTACAGCATACAGATTTTAAATAAAATTGAATAGACTTTTCTAGCCCACATTATGGAGGAACTTCTGTTATCATCCAGTTGACTGATTTAATATGAGAAGAATCGTGATGTTTGAATGTGAACCAGCCAGATTTTGTATATCCATCAAATATTTAGGAGAGGGTTTTTATCTTCATGTAACATTTTACTGATTGTCCTCTATTTACAAATCATTATATGACATAGAATAAATGAAAATAGGGCTGGGGTTGTAGCTCAGTGGTAGAGCGTTTGCTTCACATATGTGAGGCACTGGGTTTGATCCTCACTACCACATAAAAAATAAGCAAATAAAATAAAGATATTGTGTCCATCTACAACCAAAAAATTTTTTTAAAAAGTAAACTTTTTTTAAAGGAAAATAAATAGTAACTTCAAAGAGTTAATCAAAGAGTACTTTTTTATCTTTCTGTGGATGTTTGCTAGTCTGTGGCTGTAAATCTTTTTGAAACTTTAGGGTAATTACTAGGCATCGTTGAACCTATATGGCAAATTTTGTCAATTAATGATGAGTATTTTGCACACCAGCTTGTGGGTGTTGGGAGTGGGCCTGGGTTTTTTTAATTAGAGAACATCATTATGGGATCACAAATATACTAGGCATATGAAATGCTTTATAGAATGAGTAAAAATTTAAGCATGAGTGAAACTGTGGCAGTTTTAAGATAGAATAGATAAAAGGAAATGTTGGGAGAAAATAATGGCAATAATTTTGTCCTTGAGCAAAAACCTAAATGGAGTAATTAATTGCAATATACTAAATATATTTTCCATTGCCAAAACATAAAAAAAATCAAAACTCCTTTTTATTTTTAAGTACAGGTCTTATTATAATTTCAATTTTAATTAAGTTCTGGTAAAAAAAAATTCAAACACTGCATCTTTACTACAAATAAGTATTATGTATATGTCTTTGACCTTGACTGTTAAACAGTGTAATATACTACTTCTCCCTAGGTAATTATAAAAATTGTGTGTGTGTGTTTTTTTAGTAAAACCTAATGGTTAATCTGCTTATTGTTTAACAAAAGAATTTGAAATATAAACAAACGTAGTTTTTATTATACCCCTTTGACTGTGTTCTCTTTTTGTAACTAAACTCTTATACTATCCACCTGCTATTATTAGTCTGTTAAGCTTTTAAGGAATTAGAATAGCCTATTTTTTAAAAAAGTGATGTATGTCTTTCTTAAGCAGTACCAGTTCAACTTTCTCTCTTATCTCTCTCATTCTGTTTACTAAAACTAAAATAGCAATGAAAAAAGATATTTCTTATATTCTTAGAGAATTTATTTCATTAAATGGTTGCCTGTCATTTGTTCTGAAATCTTATGTCTTCTGCATTAAAAAATGAAGGAAAATTGATCATACCTTTTCTAGCCTTATATTTATATACACAACCAGGGTAACTCCACATCATGTACAACCACAAGTATGAGATCCTAAGTAGAATAAGTTATATTCTCTGTATGTGTATTTTGCCAAAATACATTCTACTGTCTTGTATAACTAAAAAGAACAAATTAAAACATGAATAAAAAGTGTAGAAATAAGTTTCTGTTTAAGTGGTCATCTTTTGAAATCTTTCTAGAATGTTATTTTCAAGGCTTGTTATGTTCCATGAAGAGAAGAGTTAGAATGGAAAAGAGAATTGATAAACTCTCTTAAGTTACTATTTTAATGCAGTAGGTCAGAGTGTGTTTATTTGGTATAATCTGAGGAATTTATACCTCTTTTTTTTTTTGAATATATTTTGGTCTTTTATATTTATACTTTATCATGTACATATAGGGACTATTTTGTTTATTTAGACCAAATTCTATTTATCTTCAGAAAGCATTGAAATCTGAAGACTAATTTGTTTTCAATGTGTAGTATTAACTGCTATGATGTATATACATTTTATATTTATGCCTGGAAAGGGTTGCAGAGGGGTGCTTTAGAACCACCTTTTCAGCTCTAAATAGCTATTGTGTACATATGGTAAGGTACTGCTGCTTGACAATTAGTAACTGCTTTTTTTTTGTTTTGTTTTTTAAATAGTACTTCCCTTTATTTTATTTTTTTTTAAATTTTATTTATTTGAGAGAGAGAGAGAATTTTTTAATATTTATTTTTTAGTTTTCGGCGGACACAACATCCTTGTTGGTATGTGGTGCTGAGGATCGAACCCGGGCCGAACGCATGCCAGGGGAGCGCGCTACCAATTGAGCCACATCCTCAGCCCTTAGTAACTGCTTTGATGAAACTAAATTACATGTTTAAGTTCCCATCAGGAAGTCGCTTCACATCTGTATTAATATATTCAAGGCTTGAGAAGGAAAGTTAATTTTCCAGCTTAAATATTTAATTCAAGCTTAAAATTTAGTGTGTTAGAGTTCCCAAATGGCAGGAACATGGAATATTTGTCCATTTTAATTAGATTGTTGTTTACCTATTAATTATATATCATATCTTGTCATATAGTTTTGATGGTAACAGATGGTGCTAGGAGTTAGTGTTTCCACAAAATAAGATTCCACATGATTTATTAAGTTGCACTTTATTAGTGAGTGGTCTGCTTTAGTCGGGTTATTCTCCCAAAGAAGGAATGTGAAACATTTCGCTAATTTTAGTAATTATTCTTTTGTGGACCCTTAAGAAATATTGATCATAAAAAAGTCTGCGATGAGTGATGTTTATTTAGAATCAAATGGATCACTTTAGGCTTATTTTTGAGTAGCATATATTGTCAAATTGTATAATTAGTATGAAGTTTAGTGCATTTTGCTAGGTTAATATAGAGAATCAGAGTTTTATTTATTAGTAAACTGTAGGCATAGAGAATGTTTTATATATAATTATGATTTGGAATAAAAAATAATAGAATGATGATTAAGTTGTTTATTTCAAAGGTATTCTCTCTGACTTTTTAATCTGACAAGAAACAAAGTTCCTTATTTACCAAAATATCTATCGGCAATCTTTTGTGCCTAGTGAACTTGATCAACAGAATTTCCATATTCAGAAAGTAAATGTCAACTAAATAGAAAAGCTTTCTAACTTTGTTTATGGAAGATTTTATTAATTGTTTTGGTTACCAACTTCTGCAAATGAATAAATTTTACTTGTCCATACATGCATGGAAAGAGACTGATAAACAGAAGGGAGTAAGAAAGAGGGAAAGGAAGAAGGCTTTAAACTTTTTAGCCTTCGTAGCTTATTAGAAATTTATTATAATCCACAATATGATCACCTTAAAAGTAAGTTTATATTACTGATTCTTAGCTCCTAAGATTATTTTGAAATAATTGTATGTTTCTAAGAATAAGAGTAAACAAAAGTTTCCATTGTTTCTGATTTTAAGATTTGCTCCACAGGGACACCTTAATCTTCAAAACAGTGGCCTTCTGTTCCCTATGTTACCTACAGTATACAGCTTTGCTTTTTCTTGTGTTTCATCTTGTTTTTTTGTGTTTTAATTTGTCTCCACTTGTATTAGGTTTTTGTTATAACCAATACCTGTGGTAATCAACTTAGAGAAAGGAATTATTTGGCTTCTGGTTTCACAGGTTCCAGTATATGATTGGTTGGTCTCATTGCTTCAGGTCTGTGGCAAAGCAGTATCCTCACAGAGTGTGTGCTGAAACAAACCACTCACCACACAGGTAGGAATCAGGGTACAAAAAGACAAAAGGGTTGGGCTGGGGATGTGGCTCAAGCGGTAGCGCGCTCGCCTGGCATGCGTTCGGCCCGGGTTCGATCCTCAGCACCACATACAAACAAAGATGTTGTGTCCACCAAATACTAAAAAATAAATATTAAAATTCTCTCTCTCTCACTCTCTTAAAAAAAAAAAAAAAAAAAAGGAAAGGGCCAGAGCCAGGGTCTCTTAATCCTTTCAAGGGCAGGCTATCAAGGACCTCATAAAGTCACCACCACTTCTCAATAGGGTACCCTGGGAAGCAAGCCTTCACTACATGAACGTTAGGAGACTCTTAAGATTCTTAATTTATGTCAGTTTTCAGAAATATTTGTCTTTTGGTACCATAATTCTTTATAGTGGAATGGTATGTTAGCATACCAGTAGATTGATATATAATACAGGACTCTTCATTTGTATGAATTGCTCATGTAAGTGAATATGAATATTCACTTAACCTTATTTTACATGTTACTGATTTGAAATCTTATTACCTGTATTTACATTGTCTTTAGAACTGTTTCATTGTTCAGGTAAAAATAACTAAATGATTTTTCCCCTCATACTGAAGGGGAAATTGTTACTTCAATGTGGCCTTAGTGTAATGTACTCTGCCCCCAGAATGTTGAATGACTAAAAGGTGATCTCAAATATTGTGCTGTAATGTTATGCTATAGGAGGGATGCTGCATTATATTTATATCAATTAAGATGAATTTTAAAGGAAAGAAAGTATGTCTAGAATAGAAATAGCCTTAGTTTAAAAGTTTAAATTTTTAACATCTCTGCCCTTGGTGAAAATATGGGACTATATTTTCTTTAGCAGAATTTATCAACTATAACATGCAGCATTTCCACAAAAAGAAGGAAAACTAAATTGAAGCATGTAAATTACTCTAATTTGGAAAGTTATCCTTTGTAAGAAATGACAAGATGACTTCCTTTCTGTTTTTTTAAGTGTGTAAAATATATTATTCATTTATTGTCTGATGTCATTTTATCTGGGGCAGTAAATTTATATATACATAAAAGGATACTTGGTGATTGTTAACAAAAACAACAAATGAAAATATAAATGAGGTCTTTGTTACGACTGTGTTTCTCAATTCCTGGTCTACTATTTTATACCATGTGAGGACTCTTATTTGAGCAGCCAGCCATATAGTGTATTTAACTTTAACAAAGCAAATGATGATACTGATTTCTCTTTTTGTAATTAAGATGATCTTTCTTTCCTTAAAAATAAGTGTTTGAAACATTTTGGAAAATATGGTAGTTGATAATCAAATCTTATTACTTGATACTAACTGAACCAAGATAACACATTAACTGATATTTCTTGTGGACTTTAAACACAGGATTCAAAAAATGTTACTGACTGAAAAACTAATGGCATTTTGAGAATTCTTACTCAGTAGTGACCATTTGGGAAAAGGTGATTTCAGATTAACCTTCTAGTCATCTAAAATTAAATGTTTTCAGACAGTATCTTAAAAAAATTACATATTCCTTTAAGTCTGTAGTGTTTCAGACATATAAGTTTTCCTAAGAACAGGCCTTAGGATATCTTTCTGTCTTTCCTCAATTTCTCTTTTAAATGTTAATATGTAACCTCTTTCTAAACATACCATTTTGAAATCTGGATTCTTCCCTTGTTACTTTACATAGTGAATCTCTTTTTATAGCCTTATAATTATATCAGGCAGAATGTATTTTGATAATTCCAATGGACATTTTCAGACCTTAAGTTTTAATTTATCTCCATTTTGAGATGTGTTTTTGCTCTTCTTGCTATAATGATGACTCACATTCCTGGTTTTTCCATTTCCTGATTGATTGTATTTATATTTCTCAAAGTGGATGCTTTTCTCTCTGTGCCTTCCTCTTGGCAGTCTTGTTTGTGTCCCCAATTTCAGTTTGATCCAGCTAGCCATTATTATGGCCTTCAGATCCATATATCTTATTTACTTGATATTTCTCTACTTGAAGTTCATATGGATTCCTTAAACTTGACAAGTTTAAAATTTATTATATTACTTAATTTGCTAGTAATTTGTTTAGTTTTCCCAATTTTAGTAAATAATCTTTCTGCCCATCTGTGTAACCAGAAACTTTTCCATAACCAATTCATTAACAAATATCCCTTTATCATGTTCTCATTTTTTTTGTAGTTACAGATGTGTTTTGGACTTAGTTTTAATCTGTTGATCTCTTATACCTTAAAACAGTACTGTAAATTTATTGTTTTTCTATCTTGCAGAACTATTCTCTTCATATCTTTAAAAAGTTTTTCAGTGTTCCTGGACAATCCAATGTTTATCAGTTTTGTGATTTTGTGTTCTCATAGTTGCTTTGAAATATTTATTAGCATTGCATTAGATGTACCAATTACTTTGGCGAAAATCTTTATCTTCTCAATAGTAAATATTCCCATCTAGGAATATGTTGCGCATCTGGATTAAATCTAGTGCCATTGAAATCTTTTTTTCAAACAAGGCACATATCTTTTCCATCTAGGTTTTTCACAGTACACTGTTTGTTTTTGAAATTGTGCTGGTTTATTCTCCTTATGTTTGTTTTTAGTTTCTCTAAGTGTTTAGCACAGTTTCTGACACGTAACACAATAAATACTGAATTTTGAGCAATTTTTAGTGTAGAAAATAATTTTTTAAAGTCATGCAATCTTATTCAGTTTATGATTTAAATTTTTAAATTATTTTGGTTTTTTTATAGGTAATATTAGCTGCAGATTATAGTTTTGTTGTCTTTTTAAAAGTTTATACTTTGTGTGTGTTGTTAGGGATCAAACCCAGGAACTATCATATACTAGGCAAGTACTCCATCACTGGTCTCATTTCTTTTACTTGACCTGTTTGTTTAAAATCTCTCCAATGATGCTGAACTAATAGCACTGGCATTGGTATTCAATATTTTTGACTGGTTTTGATGAGAAAAAAATTCCATTGCCATTATAAATGCTACTTGTGTATAATTTTTTGCCTATCATAATAAATCCTCCGTTGAGGAATGGAAATTGTATTTTTTGTCTTGGTTAGTGTATTAGGAATGATTGTTAAATCAGTTTTGCCATGTTTAATGAAATGTTTTTATAGTCTTTTATATTAGGACCATGTTAAAGTAAAATGAATTGGTATAGTTTTTTTTTTTAAAAATTATAAAATAGTCTAAACATAATAAGAATGATTAGTACCTTGTTAAAAAATTACCCATACTGTAATCTTGGCATGTGCCTTTGGTTGAGGGAAGGGTGTTCCTGGACAATCTGCAGTATTAGAGGAAAAATCTTTGTATGTCTGATATCTTATAAGGCTGTTACTGTATTCAGATTCTTTGTAGCTTTGAATTGATTGTAGAAATTTTAAATAAAACTATCCTTTTTTTTTGTATCAGCATTATAGTTGTACATAGTAGTTGGGTTGATCCTGACAAATTTATACAAGCATGGAATTTGATTTCAGTTGTTGCCCCCCTTCCCCCCTCCCTCCCCCGGCCCATTGTCTTTCCTCTACTGATTTTCCTTTCTCACATCCATTTATTTATTTTTATTGTTGCTTTGTACTTAAGGGTAGAATTCCCTATAGGGGGTAGGTGGTGTGTGTGTGTGTGTGTGTGTGTCTGTGTGTGTGTGTGTGTGTGTGCTCTCGTGCGTGCATGTGCACATAGTATGATTTTTAAAAAAAATAATTTCACATTTCCTCCCCTTTCATATGCCTCCTTTTAATCTCCTATTTACTATCTTCCCTATATATTTATGATATCCAATCCTTCCCTCTTTCTTTTTTATTTTGCTGTAGCTTTCACACATGAAAGAAAACATTTGATCCTTGATTTTTCTAAGATAGGCTTATCTCACTTGGCATGATGTTTTCTATTTCTGTTTACCAGCCTATGCCTTAATGCCATTCTTTTTCATGATTCAGTAAAACCCCATTGTCTGTATATACCACAATGAATATTTTCATATTTTTTGTCATAAAGTTGTATATAATAATTCCCTAACTCCTGTGTTTTAAAAAAAATGTTATTTTGGTTTGCTGTTATAAACTTTTGTTTCTAGTAGTATTTTTTTATCCTTTTCCTTGAAATTTAGTCATTTTTATTGGACTTTTCAAAGAAGGAAATAATTAGCTTGTTTGCTTCCCCCTTTGCTAATTTATTTGGCTTATTGTCATTATTTGTGTTTTAAGTTTTTAATTATTTTTTTGTGGTGCTGGGATATTGGACCTGGGGCCTAGGGTATGCAGAAGAATTGCTGTACTGCTGATTTACATCCTTAGCCCTTGGTTTATTTTGTTTTTATGATATTCTTAAGTAATAGTTCATTTATTTGTTAAATTTTCTTCATTTTACTTCTAACAATGTTAAATTATGACTTTTCCTTTTACTGTAGTTTTGCTATTTTTACATATATGTAAAAGGATGTGACATGTATAACATGTTGCTTTTATTTAATTTTCAACTTTTTCATTATCAAATTGAACTCAAATACAGGAAATTACTCAAAACAATAAATGTTTATTATTATTATTATTATTATTATTATTATTACTATTACTATTACTATTCTTATTATAGATTAAGTATGCTTGTAAATGCCACTCAGGTCAAGAAATACAACTTTACTAGCCACTGCAGAAGTTCTCTCAGGTGCTCTGTGCTAATCACAGACCAGTTTTTCCCTCCACAGTAACCATTCTTTTGACTTTTATAGTAGTAATTCATTTCAGCTTAATGCTGTTATTACTCAAATGTACATCTCTAGACATTACAGTTTAGTGTTATTATTTTTAAAAGCTATGTTTGCCTGTCAAGTCTTTTATCTGTGGTGCTTCCCTCCAGATTCCCTTTTTCCCCCCTCCCCTCTTCTTCCCTCTGCTTTACTCCCCTTCCCTCCTGTTCCATCTACTGAAGAACTTGGGTTGTTTGACCTATAGAGTTTCCTGCAGTCAGGATTTTGTTGATATTATACTCATGGTGCAATTAAACATTTTCTTCTATGTTTTCTCCTAGTTGCTGGGTAAGTTAGAGTTTAGTTGGATTTAGACTTCATTCCTGGGGAAGACTAGAGGTGCTTTTTGTGTCCTCATTAGGAGGTGCACACTATCTCTTTTTCATTTCAAATGCTTATAGCCATCTTTGCTCCAAAGCCTGGAACCATTAGAATATGTTATACAGTGCTTTTGTTACATAAATTAGCTAAAAATGAACTTTTCTTTTTTTCAGTTTCTGATTAATGTGAGGGTTTTTTTTGGCATTAAACAACTGTAGATTTGTATTGTGGTCAGGGAATGTAGACTTCACATTTTTGTGATGCATTAGATTATTTTGGGGTTGTGACTGAGTGGTAGAGCGCTTGCCTTGAATGTGTGAGGCACTGGGTCTGATCCTCAGCACCACATAAAAATAAACAAAATAAAAGTACTGTGTTCATATACAACTAAAAACAAATTAACAAATAAAAAATATTTTCTTTGTCTCATATAGTTAACTTTGCAAATGTCCCATTTGTATTTGTTAAAGATATTTATGTTCTTTTGCTTATTATTTAAGTTTTTATATAGCTACTAAATATTAGATCAAACTTACCATATTCTTCAAATGGTTCCTGTTCTTGTGTATCTTTACTTGATCAGTCAACTCTTAGGACTGAAGGTACAAACATCACTGATGGTGAGAAGGTCAAATAGATTTTTTGTTTTGCTTTTTGGGAACTATTCAGGTGAGAAATAACTCTTCAAAATGGAACACTGAGGACAGCAGGAGATCCAAAAGTATTTTGCAAATAGATTTGGAAATATGAGAGTTGAAAGAGAAGTTTCTATTTTGTGATTAAGGGTACAGCGTGATTAAGTGTATGATTTAGAATAGGGATTGACAAAATCTGGTTCATGGGCTAAAACTGGCCTTCTGTCCATTTTTATGTAGTTCACAAACCAAGAAGTATTGTATGTTTTTAAATGTTTAAAAAGATGAAAAGAGGAGTGCTATTTCTTGACATATGAATGTTACATAAAAATTCAAATTTGTTTCCATAAATGAAGTTTTATTGTAACAGCCATACTCATTAGTTTTTAGTGGAGTTGAGTAGTTTGGACAGAGACTGTATAGTCCACAAAGGCCAATATTCTTACTGTTGGACTTTTTGGAGAATAAATTTTGCAAAACTACGCTGCAGATAACTTTATCTTCATCTTCCTCATTCCCATAACAAAACATTTCTTATGGAACTGGTTTTTTAAAACACCTCCATCTAAAATTGTATGAATGAAACCCTGCTCATGATTATTAATTTCTGACAACATTGAAATTCATTTTCCATGAATTCTTTTTAATTCATTTCTCATTTCTTTTTAATCTTTTACATATAATTATTGAATGCTTTTAAAATAGAAGTAATTAATAAAATAGTTAATATTAACTTCTTGATATTGACTGTGCTTGCTACATTAGAGTCTTTTTCTAAATACTATACAGAGTCTTGACCATTATTACTATTAAATTTTATGGTGATAATTTTATATTTGTACAGTCATGCTTGTGCTTTCCATAAAGATTATCTTATTTCTATGAACTCATATTGCAATTTCACTAAACAAATCAATTGTTAGTTCATGCTTAAATTAAGTCCTCTTAGGTTTGGGGACAAGACTATGGTTTATTATAGATGGAATTTTAGAGGTGACTTTCTTTGCTTATAAAGTCAGTTTTTTTTAATGTTTCTAAAGGCTGTATAAAATTGAACAAATGAGTCTTGAAAAAATTTGAATTTGATAATATATATTATGTATATATAGAGAGTGAACAGAGTTTTAGTTATCAGTATGAGTGACTCTTTAATCCACAAAAGGGTAGATTTTGCATCATGGGAATATCCCATTGTTGTTTTTTCCACAATGCAGTTATGCTGGATAATCAGAAAGCCCAGACTGACCCATCCATACAAATTCAAAATAACCTGTGTGTTTGAGATGGGGCTATTTCTCTGTGCATCCTATCTTTCTTACTTAAGTTCCTGATATTTATAAAATGTTGCTTTTTAACATTTCAGTTTCTTTCATCTTCATGTGGTTATGTTCAAGTACAAAGTGCTCCACCTTCTAGCATTCTATCAGAAGTTGTCAAGAAAGCAAACAAAATATATTATTAGTTTTAATCTGGTAGCAGCAGAGCACATTGTTAAACATGATAACCAATAAAGGTATGATTCATAAGGAAAGCATCAGTTACACTAGTATAGAAAGATTTTTATGGAGAAAGTGGATGTGTGTTTTAATACCCAAATCCTATGTGTCCATTAGTATCCAGGACAAATCCCATCTGCGTCAAGTTTTACTTAGCACTCAAGTGTAGAAAACTGTTATGTGATGGGAGAGAATAAATAACCTATCAATTTTTCATTGCCAACTAACTACCTTTATTGGTTTTCCAAAATGTGTTTCCGAATATCCCATAACACAACAACAATATAAGCGCTGGGTTTTTTTTTGCCTTTTCCCCATCATTTAAGGGCATATTGTAGCTCCACCCCATGAGAGCCTCCACACTGATTACATTAGCCTTGAGTAGGCTGTATAATTCTGATTAGTTTCCCAGATTATCCAAATATGATTCTTTACAAGATTGTTTTCAAAAGATTTTTCTGAGTTAGTTCTCTTTAAAAGAATGGATGAATACATAATGGATCTTGGGTAAGGATTATTTGTATTGACTATCAATTTCCTTACTGAGTCATCTTTCTTATTTTAATATTTGAGGTTATTTTATGAAATATTTTCTCACCAAATAGACTATGATGATTTAAAGGAGGAATCTTATCTTATATGTCTTTGTAGTCGTTCCTTTATAAGACTTTCATTTTATGAATTGAAGTAAAAATTTGTAAAAATAGTACATTATACTAACAGCAGATGTTAAACCATTGCCTGCTAAGTGTTTAAGAAATACATGTTGATAGAATTTAAAGTAAGGAGAAAATAGTATTCCATAAGTTCCTTACTGGATGAACATTTTGATGTTTTTTTGCATTTTGCTTTTATAATGTTATAATGAATAAACGGATGCAGGGCCTCAGTCCTTTAGCTGAAATCCATTGGGAGACTGAATGGTTTGAAAATCAGAATTCTTTATTTTTCCTACTTTAGTGGTGTAAATGTGATACATGTTTAAAAATTACCAGACAGTCCAGTGAATGCAGCACTTGGTAAGCTAATTGCTATTTCTGATGAAAAAAAATGTGCGATTGTTGATATTGTTGGCTAACTAAAGTCTACAAATACCTTTTTTGTCAATTCAAGTCAAATTTTATATGCAAATAACTATATTAAAGTTAGGATAGTGCTTTTGGTGTTGAGATTGTGAATTCATACACATGTATGTGGGTAACATTTGGGGAATAATTAGCAGTGCTAATTTCTGGAACAAGAGAAGATTCATTCATGGTTCTTTCCAATATTGACAGATTGTCCTCCCTGATATTATACCATTTTCCACTCTTACCATTAGTTAATCTATGGAGGGAGAGTTGGTCTTACACAGTCTTACCACTAATATGTGCTGCTAGACTTTTGTATTTTGCTAGTGTAATATGTAAAAAAATGGACCTCATTTTAGTTTTAAGATTAAAAGAATGCTAGTGATTATGGCTTTGGTTGAGGACTTTTTATATTGATAACCTCTTTACATTTACTATGAAGAATTCCTTGAATAGCAGCAGGGACACATGACACTATTCCCTCTCCCTTGTTACCTATCTCTCTCTTGTTTCAAATATGGTGGCCTAGGGGCTGGGGTTGAGGCTCAGAGTAGTGCTCATTTTGTATGTGTGACACACTGAGTTTGATCCTCAGTACCACATAAAGAAATAAATAAAATAAAGGCATTGTGTCCATCTACAACTAAAAAAAAAATGGTGGCCAAAGGTTATATGTGTACACAATCTGTTGATCTAATAAATAGTAGGCTGTTACCATATAGTCAGTTTCATGTTTGGCACAGAGTTTTATACTTTAAGTATATTTTCTGTGTCTCACACAGAATTTGGAGCTAGAACATTAGTAGTAACAAAAGCAGTGATAAATGGAAAAATTCCACATTACATATTAGGACACACAGTATCTCTAATCCAAGAACTCTGGAGTTATCCAAGTTCTGCTTTCTGCCTTTGGGCTTCTGTATTAGCTGTTTTTTTTCTCACTTAAATAACCTTCTAGACTACCATGACAGTTTTTTTTTTTTTTTTTTTTTTTTTTACCACTCAACTCTGTTTGAACTATTACCTCCTCAAACATGTGAATACCCAGTGTAAAATAGCCCCAATCTCTCCATTCCATCAGCTTTTAAAATTTTCATCATAGCTATTAGCACCACCTTGTGTTTTAACAGTGTTTTATTGTTCATCTTCCACCATTGCATTTAAGCTCCATTTGATCAAGGCCTTGTGTCTTGTTTAGTGCTGTGTCCTAGGGCATGATACAGAGCTGGGCATGTGCTACTTTTTTAATAGTTGCTTTTAAAATGTCATTTTCTTTGATTTGCTTTTCTGCTTGTTCCTGTCTCTAGAATTCTCTTCCCTTTAGCCTTTCCTTGTCTAGCTCACAAAGTCCTGCTCATCCTTCAATGTACTGCTTATGTAGGAAAGAGGATATGTACAGATTAATTTCATTAGAAACTATAGTGATTATTTTAATTTTCCTTAGAAAAATTCCAGAATTGTTGAATTCCACTTTTGAAACTTGATTAAGATCAGGAGGGAGCTTTCTGCAGCCATGTTGCTTTCTTTTCTTTAAAAGAACTTGCTTCTTTGATTGCCATTACCTCCCCCCCCTTTAATATCATAGGTCCTTGTGTTATTGATTTGGAAGCATTTGTATTCAGTGTACTCAAATTTTACTTGTTGAGTAATAGTTTTTATATTAGAGACCATAAGTGGGGAAAAAGTAAGATAAAAATCACAAATCTATACTGCTCAGAAACAAAGCTTCTCATGCCATTGCTCAGGTGCTGCAGATGTTGAAGATAATATCAATACATTACCATATGTGATAGAAAATAATAGGAGCAAGAGCAGTAAAGCTGTATTTACGGAATCAGAAAAACCTCATATCTGAATTTCTTCTTGTTATAAGTTTAAACTAGACATTATGCCTCATTTTAATATGCAGTTATTTTTGGTGTTTATATGTTTTATGTTTTGATCACTGTTCAGTATTTAAACTCTTTCAAATGTGCAAAGATTAAATGTTTAATAAAAATTGTTGTTTTCAACATCTGTGTTCAGAGAACAATGGCCCACTGGAGTGCAGAAAGCTTGTAAAGTTTTCAGATGTATTGAGAATGACAGAAAGTTCAGTGAAGAGTTTGCTTCCCTCATTACAGAACTACTTCTGTGGCTGCGATTACACTAAGAACATCTTTAATTGCTTTAAAATCTGAATGCATGATAAGAATGGATTAATTTGATTTTTCTGTTACTACAAGTAACAGATGGTTTATGTCTTAAGAATGCTCATGTTGTAAAATGAGATCCCCCGCTCATCCGTGATTGGTCACTGTTAATGAAGCATGCTGTGCTGATTATTGATTTAGAAAATGAGGATGACATGAGTATTGTGTGTGTTGGTGTAATAAATTAAAGAGGAGTATTTTAATAGCCAGCAGACATACACCTTAAATAACATGAAATATTTGATTTTCTATTCAGGTGGTTTCTGCCCTGTCAAACTAATTTTATTTTTTATTAAAAAGATATACTTTTATAGTTTCAGCTAACAAGCAGATGGTCGTCTTTACTTATTTCTGTTTTGTATTTCTGTATGACCGATCAGATGCATGATAGGAACCCAAATTAGCTTGTTGTCTGCAAAGCAATGGTGTAGCCATGGGAGGAAATCTTTTGCTCTGTGTGCATGTGTATGTGCATGTGTTAAGTTAAGTGCATGCTTAGAAACTGTGTTTGTGTATTCATACACATATAGGTCACTGTTTTCTTACTGTTTTATCCTCATTTGTTTTTGAAGTAAAGCTATATACTTAAGGTTCTTTTTAATAATTTAATTGTTTTTCAAACAGTTTTTAAAATGATATTTGGATGGGATATTGCTTGTTTGTTGGTTTTTGATAGTTTCATGTGAACAATGTTGTTAATTTATAGTCACACCTTATTTCAAGTACATTGTAAAAGTCAGGTAGAGGGCTGGGGATGTGGCTCAAGCAGTAGCGCGCTCACCTGGCATGCGTGCGGCCGGGTTCGATCCTCAGCACCACATACCAACAAAGATGTTGTGTCCGCCGAGAACTAAAAAATAAATATTAAAAATTATCTCTCTGTCTCTCTCCTCTCTCACTCTCTCTTAAAAAAAAAGTCAGGTAGAAAGTTTACTGGTATTCAAAGCTTTTATATGTAGCATTTGGTGATGTTCAGATATGTAAGTGCACTGTCTCTATGGCAAAACGCCATCTTGTGAATCACAGTGGGTAGGTTGCCACAAGTCCTAGGTCTATGAATATTAAATTAAAATTTTTTATATTATGATTTTGTTTTACTTCACTCTGAATTGTGGCCATGATATCTTAATTGTGGCCATGATATACACACTACAGATTAAAGCCTGACTTATCCTGCTGAAGAAGACAATTTGTATATTTTTAAAAAAGGATTTTGTATGTACAACTTCCATATTTAATTTGATTTTCTGTTTTACTTTTGTAGATATGTTTCCATATTTATAGCATGCTTGTTTTTAGCAATTTTGTGTTATTTTAGAGAGATTTAAAAGTTTAAAATAATTGGCAGTGGAATCCTAAAAGTAAACTTTTATTGCACCTAGCAATCAGCAAGATAATAGAGAAATTAGTATTCATAAATGACCTAATTTTATAGTGTACATCAGTTAACTTAAAATATATTCACAATAGTCAGTATTTTCCTAATAAATACTTTAACATTTCCAAAGTCTCTAGAAAGGGAGAGACTTAGTGATTTAAGAGATTAGATTTTATAATAATATATCATTTACCTAATAATATATTTATATATCGGTACTTATGAAGTCACTGTCTTTCATGTTAGAACTTTTTCTGGGGAAGCTTAGGAAAATGAGTAGAGGGTGAAAGTAAAATTAGAAGATAAATTGTATTTTTTAATGTGACAATTTTGCAAAAGGATGTTAGAAGAACCATTTGTTATTAAAATGCTATTGAAATCTGAGTGGAGGCACAACCTGTTGCATATTTGTGGAATGAGTATATTGTGTGATTTTTTTCCCTTGTAACTTGTTATAAAATTATATGATAAGCTATTTCCCTAATTACCTGTTAATGTCTCTATTTTCACTCATTGTGTATATTGTGGGGAAATCCATTAAAATTAGCAAAGACTAGTTTTTAGTCCTTTATATTAAAATGTCTTATGACTAGTCACAAAGAGCATTCATAGAACAGAAAAGTGATTACAAATGGCTTCCTCCCTCACAAATTAGTACAGATTGGGTATGGAAAAGAAATTACCACTTGATAATAATAAAAACTCCATTCTTTGAAGTAGTTTAAAGAATTAATAACCAAAGTTATATTGTTACTGTCCAAAGAAAGTTTCAGTAGAATAATTTAAAAGCATTCGGAGAGCCTTATTAGATTTCCCTATAAATTTATATTTCAATAGGTGATTATTTTAAATGTGTATTTTGTAACTTGACTGATATATGTACACACATGTACATATTCCCTTTTCATTATATTACCTTAGAAAAACTGCATAATTTTTCAGTGTAAATTGTTTTTATATTCAGAGCTTTAAAATCATAAGGTGACTTTTTTGTTATGTGAAGAGACAAAGTGATGACAACTTATTTTTCCTGCAGTGTTTGTTTAATGCATTTTCTTCCCTTACCAATAATACAAGGTGTCCAGAAATGTTCTTATGAAAAGCATCTTGTAAGCAATTGTTAGTTTGTACATAGATAATATTTTTATTAACACTTAATAATTACAAGATGCACAATGATTTTGCTTTGTTTTCTCTATATTTTTAAATAATGTAGGCTTGTTGCTGAATAACTTTGGAAGTATTTCAGACATAGAAATAAATGATTGCCACCAGGTACATTTGTTTTCTACCAGTGTGTGAAATTATAATTCTCCAGGTTGGAATATGTCAAATACAGAATTCTATAACTAGATATTTTTATTTTTAGCCAAAAATAATAGGCTAAAATAAAAATATCTAGTTATATAATTTTTTAATTCTGCCTTTTTAATTTTATTTTTTTGGGGGGGTTGTACAATTTAAGAAGTAAAATAATTTAACAAGGATGTAAACTTGTGAACTGCATTCCTCACATGTTGTTCTTCTGAGCAGAGTGAGGAAATGGGAGAATTGTGGTTTTGTAGATATCACACTTATTACAGTAAACATTTATAGAATTATATCATGAAATCAGCTATCCTCATGTGCAGTGTGATCAGGTTGTTACTATGGTAACATTTCCATTTGTGAATTTTTGTGTAGTTAAAATGTGTAGTCATCACATCAAATTACCATTGACTTTTGCTTTCTCCCGTAAATAAATCACTGTGTTACCTGAATGCTATTGAGTGGCACCAGATATAGCACTTAACTACCACCCATACAAAAATTGGAAAATGGAAAAGAAAAAGGAACAGTTTACTAAATTACATTTTAAGAATGTCCTGATGTTGCTGGTAAAATATTAAATGTTTTTTAAGAGGAGTAGGAACATTGCCAGTTATTCTCTGAGATGCTTTAATTTCTATAAATATATGATAATGAAATTGGTTTGGTATGGTAGCAGTAGGAGGTAAGGAGGGCTTTAATTTGTCAGCTAAATGGGTGCTAACTAACAAAAACAGAAGTAATGACCCTTCTGAGACTGAAAGGATTCATTTTGAGAACAGTACCTTTTAATTTTAACCTTACTAAATAAAAATTTATTTTGTTTCAAATTTATCCTGTCTTCAGATATTTAAAAGTTGCCCTCTTTATTTCACTTCTGATTATAAAAAACAGCCAATAATACCTTAGGCTAATTTGGATTAAAATAGCCTATAATGTTTCCTTGTATCAATGACTGTATTCTAGTAAAGATTCCTACTGTTTTTGTATTGTTTTGCTTCCTAAAGCCCCCTGCTGCTGTTGATTCCACCTAGATCTGCTACTGATTGGAACTGTTAAAAGGCAAAGATAGTGTGGTTGGCTGCTGAATCATTTAATTGTAGGATTAATAAAAGATGTTCTCTCTGGGACCTAATAGAAACAGTGACTCTGGAATATTATGGATAAGGTGACCAAGAAAATTTATTTTGTACTTAAATAATATTTGAAGATGTGAAATATTGTAGAAGAATGCCAGCAGTCTGTTTATCATTCCTTAACCATGCAACTGGACCCTGTTGAAAGGAAAGGGAAAGGGAGGAGAAGTCTTAGAGAAAGTTTAACATTAACAATTGTTTAATTTCTATAATATATGATAATGGTACCTAGCAGTTGGATTCTATTTTTTTAATAACGATGAAACAAATAATCATATTTACAAAAATGTTAATTCAGTAGTTGAGAACTTGAATAATAAAAATGAAAGGAAATTCAAGTTATGGGTGGTTTTATGAGGCATTTACAAATCAAGAATAATTGTTAATTGTCTTGCATACTATTTCAGAAATTGAGATTATTGGTCTTGTTGAATTTAATGAGAAATTGTGTGAGGGATTATGGTTATCTGATAGCAAAGCCCCGGTTGTAAAACAAAATTTTAGGGCTGGGCTTATATAGGTGCTTTTAGTATGTGGAAGGCCCAGGGTTTAATCCCTAGCACAAAAGCAAACCTGAGTCATACAACTAAAAATACAAAATGTTGCTGGAAGAATAATTAAAGAACGCATAAATAAATAGAAACACATCCCATTATCACAAATTAGAAGAATTAAAGTCAGTACTACCCAAATCAATTTTAGTTCGATTTCCCTATGAAAATCACAATGATGATTTTGAAGAAATAGAAAAGCCTATTCTAAAATTCATATGGACTCTTAAAGGACCCTGAATAGTCAAGCTAATCTTGACAATAAACAAGATAGAAGAATCACACTTCCTCATTTCAAAACATATTTGAAAGCTATGATACATAATCAAAACATAAGGACAAATATAGACAATGGACTTGATAGTCCAGAAATAAACTCTCACATAAAAGTCTAGTGATTTTTGACAAGGATGTCGGGACCATTCAGTGGAGAAAGAGTCTCTTCAAGAATTTGGATTGGAAAAATGGATATCCAAATACAAAGTAAAGCAATTGAATCCTTAACCTAATACTATATGCAAAAATTATTTCCAAATGGACCATTAAACTAAATGTAAGATTTAAAGCTATAAACTGTTAGAATAAACACAGGATAGAAGATTCACAACATTATATTTGGCTTCGTTCTCTAGTATGATACAAAAGTCTTAGGCTGCATCAAGAAGACAAATAGGACTACTTGGAAATCCAAAAATTTTATTCATCAAAAAGAAACTGAGTGGGAAGATAGCTCACAAGATGGAGAAAATCTTTGAAAAAAATTTATCTGATAAGGATTGATATTCATAGTTCATACAAGACTCCTAATTTTCTCAAAGTATACAAATGGAAATAAACACATGAAGGCTTATCATCACTGGTCTTTAGGGAACGGTGAATCAAAACTTCACTGAGTTACCTCTCACACATTAGCTACTATCCAAAAAACTTTAAAAAAGAGATTAACAAGTTTTACAAGGTTATGGAAAAGTTGGAACCCACCTTTGTGCACTTTTAGTGAGAATATAAAATGGTACTGTTTCAATGGAAAAGAGTATGATTCCTTAACAAAACCGAAAGTAGTATTTTCCTATGATGTCAGCGCTTAGCCAGTTCGGCTGTTCTAATAGAAGACTGGATATTGGGTAATTTATATTGAATAGAAGATTATTTTGGCTTATTGCTCTGGAGGCTAGAAAGTAGTTCAAACTCGGGCACTCACATATGGTGAGATGAAAGAAGAGATAAAACACAAGAGGTGGCTCTAGTCCGAAAAGGCAAAAACCTCATTTTGGAGAGAGGGTATTAATTTTTCTTGACCCGAACACCTCCCATTATACCCTACTTCCCAACCCTGCTACAGTGGTGGTCAAATTTCAGCCTGAGCTGTGGAAGGAATAAACCATATTCAAATCATGGCATGTAACAATTCCACTTCTGGGTATACAAGAAGATTGAAAATGGGGTCTCAAAGCGATAATTGTGTACACATGTTCATATCAGCATTTTTCACAATAGCAAAAATGTTGAAGAAAGCCCAAGTGTTCATTGATGGATTGATAAATAGATAAGCAAAGCATAAATCCTTACGATGGAACATTATTCAACCTTAAAGAAAATTCTGACATGTACTACAGCATGAATGAACATTGATTCATTAAATGAAGTAAGCCAATAAAGATAAATACTATATAATTCCACTGGTATATGGCACTTAGAGTATAGTAAAAATTCATACAGACATAAAGTGGAAGAAGTGTAATGGGGAATTGAGTACAGAGTTTGATTTACACAATAAAAATAATGGGTGGATGGTGGTGATGTTTGCACAACATTATGGATGCATTTGGGTGCTACTGAGCTATATTGTTAAATAAAACATAGATTTTATGTCTTGTATTTTACCACAATAGAAAAAACAATTTTAACACAATACAGTTATCCATTGGTATCCATAGGGAATTCATTCCAGGACTCTAGGTAGATACCAAAATGTGTATATTTTCAAATACCTTCTATGAAATGGTGTATTATTTTCATAAGATCGACAAACATCTTCCTTTATACTTTAGATAATATTTACACCCATCTAAATGCTATGTAAACAGTTTGTAATATTGTTTAGAGAATAATGACAAGAAAAAAGGACTTTAATGTTTAATAAAGGTACAATGTTTTTCTTCTCAAATGTCCTCTATTCATAGAGAGTAGAGTTCATGGATGCAAAACCCACTGATAGAGGGCCAGCAGTGTGTACATACTCATAATTTTGATGGCTATATCCAAATAATTTTCTTTGCAGATTTTATAGTTTTTATTACTTTTAACAGAAGTTTCTTGGAAAATATATAGTTTTTTGAAGATACAGCAGTGTTTTAGTGTTATATTTTTAAAGAAAACATTTGTGATAAGCTAGAAAAATAATCGAAGAACATCATTTTGTGTGTTTCGTGAGCAGTTTGTAAAGGTCTCCTTCGCAGTTTCAAATTGTAGTATGTCTGAGAAATTTCTTGAATTCATTGAAAATAGCATTGAAGATTGTCTCCGATAATCTGAAATATATCTACATATAGTCATTAATTTAAAAATACATTTTTACATGTATACAAAGTTACCTCTGGAATGATTTTGATTTATTATGTTAATGGTTATGTGGACAACCCTTAAACATGGGAATTATTGAGATACAACTTAAATAGTTGTTTAAAAATTTATGACTTTTTTTTAAGTAACAGCAATAATGTCTTCAATTTAAGCTATTTTAAGGTTTTTCATTTACACAGTGTCATTGGTTTATTTTGTGTTAATCATCCGAAAATTTAAAATGAAGCAGTAGTGAGACAGTATTGGGTTTTTGGGGTGTGTTTTTAAAAACACTATCTACTGCCCCCCCCCTTCAGTTTTTTTTACACCCTGTTAACTTAAAACTACTAAACAGATTTTTATTTTAATCTTTGGAACAAAAAATGTTCCCTTGGGCTGATATGAGTACTTAGGATGCCAAGTTACAGACCGGAGTCTATTTTTATAGGCCAAGATAGAAACCTCTGAAAACCAGAGTTTATAATGGAAACATTGACAGGCCCTTAACTATCACAGAACACATGGCACTGCTGAAATTGTAAGGTACAAGGCACATAATTTCACATTCAAGTGAACATTGAATTTTTTAGCTATTGTCAGATGCCTTTCAACCAGGATTTAATAAGCTATGATGATGCCATAGAAGTCCATAGTGGGCCTGCTCCTTGCCCTCTGAATTTTTGTACCCAAGCACTCTGACACTAAGGAACAGTTGAATAAACTTGTTGGTTTTGGTTGGAGAGAAGTATGCAACCTTTTTTCTCTCCATATTTCATTTCTTACACATTCCTCTGAAAATCTTGCATGTTTTTGTGGATAAGTAACTACCCACATATCTGGGCATTTTTATGAAGCAGGTAAGCTAAATAATTGCATCTTCATTTTAATGAAAGTCCTGAGCAAAGTTTAAATTTTGTTAACACAGGGAAATTTGATATTGAGTACTTGGGTGATTTAAAAACTTGGCATTTAATGATTTATCTTTGAGGAATCCCATCTAGGTAAAAAATAGAAATAACCTTCAAAGACAACATTTTATTACTCAGCTTTAATTAATTAACAAAATTTGAAACAATAAGCGTGAACTACTTGAGATTTGAATTACTATGCTTTGTTTTAGTTATATTTTAACTTAAGTAGTATTAGTACTCTATCATTCATTGATTGACCCTATAGCAAGGGTATTCATTTCTTTTTTTTAATTTTTATATGACAGCAGAATGCATTACAATTCTTATTACACACATAGAGCACAATTTTTCATATCTCTGGTTGTATACACAATATTTTCACACCAATTCGTGTCTTCATACCTGTACTTTGGGTAATAATGATCATCACATTCCACCATCATTAATAACTCCATGCCCCCTCCCCTCCCCTCCGACCTCTATGAGATGAATAAAGGGACTCTAGAGTATTCATTTCTTTAAAGAGAAGCAGGAACTTAGATTGTGTGAGTTGCCAATGTGGGAAAATGTTAAAATGATTTACATTTTATAGTTAATTTGAATGTTCATAAGGGTTGGATTGTTGCACTTGTGACACATTGTCTCTTCTCTTTCTGCCTTTTCTTTATCTTATTAAATGCTGGAGAGAAGCAGAGGTGTTATGTCAGATATGCTATCTCAGAAGCATTGTGAAGTGTTAGAGAAAATCCAGTATCTTGTGGGAAGATAATGAAGTGATAGTTTGTCGCTTCAGATTTTGCAAGTACTGCCAAAAGGAATAGGTAAAAAGAAGATGTTAATTTGAATCTAAATCAGATTTTCTGTTCTGGTTTAAATTTTCTTATCCATTGATTTATACACATATACATTTCATAAGATTTAGATAGCAAAGGCATGAAATAATATCCTTTTATGTATCTGGTGTTTTTTTTAATGAAAAAAATTTGGACCTTTTTCAGTAATTTAAAATTTTGGGCTCTGATTAAATTAGTCTTTTTTTTGTGTTAGAAACAATGTTTTTGCATCCTGAATGATAGAAATTTCCAAATGGAAGCTATTTAATTATGTGTCATTGTACTAATTCTAGAATAGTACAACTATTGGATATTAATTTGAACCATATTTCTGTAGTCAAACAAGTGATTTTTTGATTTCTTGGCTTCTTTTAGGGAGGAGAGATTACAATATGTTTATTGTCCCATCTGTCTCCCCTTGCTTTCGCTGTAGGAAACCCCATCACAGGTTTCAGGAAATAGTGTTGATCCTACTTATATAGGTTAAAGAGAAAAATCACCTTATATTTTAGAAGGACCATTTTTTTTTGAAGATTTAAAATAAAGGAAAATGAGGACATGTAGACATTATATGTGTAGGTAGAGAAAGAAACAGGCAGACTTCCTAGGGAAACGGATTTGTCTGTTTTTGAATTATTCTAGAAACAAAAGTACAAAAATGTAAGCATAGTACTACAGAGAAACCAAAATCCAGAAGGATTACTATCTCAATAAACTTTATGCTCATAGGTGAGCAGGCTGTTAAGCACTAAAGGCCTGTGGACATATCAAAATGTATTCCATGTTAGTAAATTTGTTCAATCTAATGTATCACCAGTAGTTTCTTACTAAAATGTTTTTCAGAAAGGAAAGTGGTTTTAATCATGGCAGAAGAGACTTGGATTCCCGCCCATCACCCCAACACTTGGATTTTGCTTTGTTCCTTAAAAATCAGAGATTGAGTTGGTTTCCCTATTGCTTCACCAGTTTATCATCCTCCCCTTCCAGTCTCCCTTGTTAGTAGTTGATATGCCAGACCCTGGGATAGAAGTTCTTTAACTTCAGTAGCTGTCAGTTAATCAGGAAACAATTTAAGATTTTGAATTTAATTAATGATATTGACTTTTCACTTAGGTTCCAGGCAGATGTTTTTGCCTTCTTTATATGTCAGCATTAACTCGTCAAGTAAGCTAGTACTCAATCTTAAATGTTTTATCTCTTGATTGTAGAGAAAAACACATTTAGAAAAGGAATAAACTCCTGAATTAAAAAAAATATATATGTATGTATATATATATATATATATATATATATATATATATATATATATATACTCATATATAAAATTTGAGAATGCTTAAGAACTTGGGAAATAATTGTGGGAATTTTTTCTCCACTTATTTTCTAAAGAAATGTATTTTGTGCCTAATTTTAATACATAACAGGAATGCCTTGGGGAAATGAGAGAATGAAGAGAGTTTAAGAGAAAGGGTTAATTCTTCCCAGATTTACTCCTTTTAAAATATTATATTTTCATCCTGTCACTTAAGTATGATCGTGGTTACTGCTTCTGCCGAGAAATGAACTCTAGTTATTTTTCCTTTGCTGATGAATTCAGTTGTAAGTCTCCACTTCCTCCCTCGTACCCCACCCGGTGGTTTGTATTTTAGTATCTTTGTACACTCATTCCTATCAAATTATGCTTTTTATGATGGATCAATTTTTATCCATATTTAAAGCAAACTAGATTTGTTAAAAGTAGGAATGCATAATTAATCTTTCATCTGATTCATGCTCATTTGGGAAGCATCTTTGTGGCATTCTGACCTGCTGAGAATAATTCTGTTTAACTTTTCTCCCCCACATTGATATTAAGTGTCATCTGTGTGCAAGTGTGGTGTTAGGCATATTCCTTGTACTCATAAATTTAGAGGTGGCAGTAAACCATATATATTTATACTTTTTTATATGAAAACACCCTCTTTCCCCCCCTTTTTTTCCTACCCACCCTCTCCTCTCACCCACATATATAGAGTGATGGAAAGACAGGACCCACAAGTAATTTAACCAAAGTAATGGTTGGTGGGGGAGAGTAGTATCAAGAAAGGTTTCAAAAAAGAAGTGAAATTTTTATTTTGTTCTTCAAGAAGAATAGAAGACATTGCAGGCTGAGGACAAAACTTTTGTAAAAGCCCTGAAGACTCCTTTGTTGCAAATCACAAATAGTGTGGGTGGGAGCCCAGGGACCCTGGTGAGAGAAGCCACATCTGTGGCCAACAGCCACATAGGATCTTGTAGATTTCATTAGAAATTTAAACCCTTGAGTGGTAACTCATTGAAGAATTTTTCAGTAAGGATATTCATATATTTCGATTCATTGTTTCAAAAATTAAATATCTATCTATAGTGATCTTTTTTGAAGAGATTGAAAGGACTAAGAGAAGAGTGATGGGGCATCTTGTCATGTTTCAAGAGTGATCCAGATAATATTGGCTTAAATTAAGGGATGTCCAAGAAGGATAGATATATGGATAAAAATGTCCAGTATATTTAAAAATTGGAGGCCAAAAGATATATAAGCTGATGATGGGGCAGCTCTTTGTTTCTAACGTTTTGAATTAGCACTGTCTTATTTGAAGTTTAATGTATTATTAAATATTTTTCCCCTTGTTATCATAGAGGTCTGAGTAACTACTTGGCTTTTCCACAAAATATTGCAGTGCTTACTTACATCTTATTGATATGTATATTAAGAGGATCAAGGAAAAACAAGACTCTTTACTTTACATGTTACTAGAAAAAAAAGACATGAAAGAAATTAGAAAGGTAGGTGTGAGCAAATCATAAAAGGTACTGAGAAGCTATGGGAGGACATACACTTCAGTAGTTATTATAGAACCATAGACATTATTATATTTAATAACCAAAATTGATTTTTGAGTAGTAGTAAGCTTTCTAAAGTAATAAGAAACAATGGATTTTGAGCCAAAATAATATAATTTTATCCAATTCTGCTTCCCAAATGTATGAACTTAAGCAAGTCATTTTAATGGATTTGTAGTTTAATGTTTTTAGGACTATATCATGATTTTCTCTGAAGCATCCTGATATGTAAAAACACACTCTCTTCATGATTTGTTGGTTTCTTGAATGTCCAGAAATTCTACCATGTAGCAAACTTAAATTTACATATTTTTAGAAAATGATGGGGTTACACTATATTTATTCTGTTACTTGCAGATTTCATATGCTGTATACATTGTGGTCTAAGTGCATTTAGATTTTTATGTTTACTTATTATTCCATTTCTAAGTCACCATAATTTATAAAACCAATCCTTTATTGAACATTTAGATTGCCTATAGTTTTTTTTAACTATTATAGTCAACATTTTTCTGCATAGATTTGGCTAGAAGTTACATCAGTGTCATAAATTCCTAGCAATAAAATTGCTGTATTCTCCTTCCCCCACTCTCACCCCCACTATGTTACCCAGGCTGACCTACCTCAAACTTTCGGGTTCCACCAGTCATCCTTACTTAGTCTCCTGAGTACTGATGCCACAGGCATGTGCTACTGTACAGGGCCTTGCATTTTTAATTCGGATCATTATTGTGCCTTGAAAATGTGTATGTCTCAGAGTTAATTATCTGGTTTAATGCACATTCTTTGTTATCTTCCTTTTTTGTTTTGCAAATGTGATGGAGAAAATTCTTGTTTTTGTAAACATTTCTTTATTAGTGAAGCTGCACATTATTTTATTGGTCTTATATATATTTGTCATAGATATATAAAGGCTATATAATGAATATATATATATATATCAATCTGACTATATTTGTGTAGAATGTGTGCTTCTGTGAACTGTTTTCCCCGCCTCTATTTGTCCACTTAACTCTTTCAGTTCTGCCTTATATGCTTTCTAAAAAGGGGAAAGACGCCCTGCTTTACCCTCTAGATAGATGAGATGATTTAATGAGGTGTAGGATATGTGAATATTTCTAAACCTTTTTTTATTTTTTAAATCATTGCTTCCCTAAACTGCCCTTTTAGAAAAAAATTTCCTGAATCCTTCTCCCTCCCTCCCTCCCTCATGAAATTTTTATACTATGGATATATTATGTATCTGGGTTTTTTTTTGTATTTTAACCTATTTGAGGGCCATAAACCATTGTATTATCCAAGATTCCCCACCCTACTCCATGTACCAATTTTTGTCCCTTCAGGAACAATATAACACCCATTGAGAATGCAGGATATACGTGAAAGTTTTTGTAAACTGCAAAATGCTATTTAGATGTAAAGCTTTATTGTTAATAATTTGCATTTCATATGATATGACTGTTTTGCACCTGCCTTTTTTTCACTGCAGATTTTCCAGTTGCTAACAGAGACATTTACTATTTTGTTGTCCATTTTGCTGCCTTTGGAACAATCTTTCTTCAGTTGACCTCTGATGAGCTCTCTGCCCATCTGTGCTTGTCAGAACTTTACTTTCTTCAAAGCCTGTGGTAGATACTCCCTTTCTCTCGGAAGTCTTTCTATTCCCCTGTGTTTACCCCTTGACCTCTTAAGACTTAGCATTATAGCAAATGTCGTTCCTCTGCTGTGACATTATGCCTTTCATTGTGTAGTCTGTATATTTTCTATATTCCACCTTCCAAAAATTGTGTCAAGCCAGCTAGAATGTTGCCTCTGTCCTTCTCTCTATTTTCTAATGTTTCTCAATGCCATTGTACACAGTAAGAATCTAGGAAAAGTGTCTCAAAATAAACTTTAAAATAAGTAGCCAGTCTGACCTTGGGGCCAGGTGCTTAACTGGCTAGCTTGTTTCCACCCAGGTAAAAGTTATCCATGGTTGATAAGATTGCTGAGAACATTAAATATGCTAATAGTCATTAAACCCAGAGTATAGCATTTAGCAAGCATTCAGTAAATTAGTAATCATCAATACTCTAAAAGGTTCTTAGCACAGAAACAAGCGATGATAGTTTATTCAATAGATTCCACTGACTTAATAATATTTTTTGAGCAAAATTTCACCAGAATTCTTTCTTTCTTGTTGAAGAATATAATCTAGCAGTCATTGCATCAGAATTTCAAAGGGAAAATTTGTTTTTCTTTAGATAATTTTCAGAATGTACCCTGGAATATAATTTGCTATAACTGTGGGGGCCATTTGAAGTGGGCATGACTGATAATTTAATGTACATTTTACTTTTGATTTTTTAGAACTACATTAAAATCATTACATATCCCTCTCTTTCTTTCTTTCTTTCTCTCTCTTTCTCTATTTCTTTCTTTTCTTCTTTCTTTATATTTCTCTACTTTTAGTTGTCAATAAATCTTTTGTTTTATTTATTTATATGTGGTGCTGAGAATCGAAACCCAGGGCCTCACACATGCCAGGCAAGTGCTCTACCACTGAGCCAGGACTCCACCCACCTTGATTTATTTTTAAAAAAACCATCTGTACTCTCAGATTTCTCTAGCTTTGGGTGGCACATTAGGCAATTCAAACTTTGGCTGTTGGACATAAGATTGATAGGTCCTTGACTACAACCCTTTTCAGACAAAGCTTCCTATCTTGAAGAATAGCTGGTCTTTCCAAGGGGACATTTGAATTTCTCTTGGAATGAAAGGTTATATCAATTTACTGACAATAATAATGTACATTCAGGAGGCCAGCTCTGCTCAGTTGACCTCAGAGCCTGTGCTGCCACTGCCATGTCTTCTGGGGTTGTATGAGCAACCTGCAGTGCATGGTGGAGCAGCTTAAGCTGGAGGCTGACATGGAGAAAATCAGTCTCTTAGACAGCTTCAGCAGTAGTATTGCATGCAGAATGCCTGCAAGAATCCTCTGCTGGTTGGTGCTCCAACTGGAAGCAACCCCTTCTGTGAGCCCAGATGCTGTCCTTTTACTCTGAAGACTGTAGTAAAGAAATTTGTTGAGGAATGCCTTCAAGCACAAAGTGATAATGACTGCCATGAAGTCTCAAGAAAACACTGTTCTTTGGCCAAATGACTTTGAAATGTTTCAGAACTTTCCTGTGACCTGGCCTTATAGCCAAAATTCTACAAAAATTAATGATTTTCTACTCAAATAAGAAAACTGAATGAAGGAATAGTATTTTTTTAAGTAATAATGGGTTGGTTCTTTCTCCTGGTGAAGTGCTTTGTATTAAGATAAACAAAAACTTTAAATATACCAAAAATACACCTCTTAAATATGTGAGTTACTGGTGTTGCTATACCTAGAATAATAATGTATGTTTTATTTACTGGATGTTTACATTTTAGGAAGGAAAACACTTATTTATTTTAAAACTGGAATATTTATAATTTGTTCCTAAGAGTTTTATACTATAATAAATTTGTTCTTATATCATGAATTTCCAATTACTAAGTGAAGACAAGAAAGTATAAAATTGGGAATAATGGACTTAACTACTCAAATAATACCTTGATTTTTCTAAATGAGAAGATTGTTTTATTTTTAACACTAAAAATGGGAGATATTTCTTAGTAAACTTGTTTGGAAAGATTCCTGTTACAATGTATGTTAGGACACCTCCTGTATTAAGCAGATCTGATTTCTTTTTCAGTTACTTTAGTATTGTGGTGGCACTTTAAAAAAGATACATAATTTCTTGACTTTGAAAATAGTGTTTAAAATATGTATGACTTATGTACAGAACATTGCAGATGGTTCAAAACAAAGTAATAACCTAAAAGAATTCTTCGTGTTACAAGTTTATTTTTGCTTAATTCCCTCATTTTTATTAGTGCACCATAGTTGTATATATTAATGGGATTTGTTGTTACACATTTGTATATACACACAATTTGGCCAATTCACAAGTGTTTTACTTTGTGCTTTTGATTTAATGTGGGTTATTTTTAGGATACTTTGTGTTTATAATAATCTTTGAAGAGCTTAAAAATAAGTTCTGCTTAATTAAAAAAAATATCCTGTATATCATTAAGTAAAAGACAGCTTAGTTGAAAATTAAGCAATTGGAGACTGGGGCTGTAGCTCAGTGGTAGAGTACTTGCCTTCCACTTGTGAGGCACTGGGTTCAATCCTCAGCACCACATAAAAATGAATAAAGATATTGCGTCGTCTATCCTCACCTAAAAAAAAACTTAAATGGTCAGTAAATAGATGTGATGATAATTTTGTGTGTCATCTTTACTGGGCCTTAGGGTGCTAGTTATTTAGTCAAACATTATTCTGGGTATATCTATGAGTGTGTTCGATTTACGCCTTCATCTGATTGGTTGAGACCTTGCAAATTACAGATTGCCCATGTAGCTGGGCATGGTGGCACGTGCCTGTAATTCCAGCAACTCTGAAGGCTGAGGCAGGAGGATTATAGGTTGATGGTCAACCTGGGCACCCTTGCACACTGCTGTATCAAAATCTAAAACACAACCCCCACCTCCCAAAATAAAAGAGCTAAGGATGTAGCTCAGTGGTAAAGCACCCCTGAGTTTTATTTCTAGTATAGCAGGAGTGAGCCTCATCCAATCGGTTGAAGGCCTGAATTGAACAACAACAAAACATCTTTCCTACAGCAATAATAGTTTTGCAGCATAATGCTTTGATTTTATCTATATCTGCTCTTTTTGTGTGATAACCTTTGAACTGTACCATTGAGTCTCCAGCCTGCCTTACATCCCTGCATTTTGGACTTGCCAGTCTCTGTAACTGTGTGAACCAATTCTGTATAATAAATCTCTTGATACCAAGTATCTATCTATTCATCTGTCAGTTATGTCTGTGGAGAATCTTGACTGATACAAAAGATGAAAGTATTTTGAAGAGTCATCAGGAAGATGCTAATGAAAACCACTATGAGATATCATTTTATACTGTTCCAATTGGCAAAAACTAAAATAGCTCATGCCACTAAGAGCTAGAGAAGATATGGAGAAATAGGGAGTCTCTCATAATGCTAAATAAATTGCTACAGTCACTTTGTAGGGAGTGGGTTGTCAATATTTTATCAGAGCTAAAGATGAGCAAACAGTATAAACAAGCCACTTTATCTCCATATTAAAACTATGAGATGTTTTACCAGAATAAAATTATATTGAATATTGAATATTTTGAAATTTAGTTTTCTGTGAACTTGATTTTCATGAAATTTTTTTCGCCTATTTGTATCATTCTATATCCCTAAAATATAGAATAGTAGAAATATTTTGTTTTTTCTATTCATTGATATCTTGAAAATGCTTATATATTTTTTTTAAATATATATTTCTTATTTGTGCTCTGTGTGTGTCCTGCCAGATGTGCTCACAGTTGCTCCTTTACACAAAGACTTTTATAAGGTACTTAATAAAATTATTTTTGAAATGAGATCATGTAAATAAATCAAGAATTTTAGTTGCATTATTCTAATAGTAAAGAATATAGATTCATTTTAATTCTTTTTTTCGGTGCTAAGTCTCTTCTGCCAATACAATAACTCTCTAGAATAGTTGTCTAAGGAATAATACTTGTGTTCTAGGAACTGTTTGTAAATAATATTCCATGTTGTATTAAAAGACAATTTATTGGTTTCTCAAATATGAAGAAGACAGTATATCATACTAACATTTTATAATTAAAATTAAGTTTATTGCTTAATTTTATCACTTATTATCATATTTAAACAAATAGTGACCTTTCTCAGCAAAACACTAGAACTTCATATTAATTGGACAGGGTCCTGTACTATACTAAAAATAAGTGACTGTCTTCATCTTTCACTTGATTTTCTAGGTGGAGCTCCTATACATTTAATCTATTCTGTATTTATATTTTAAAGTTACAGTTTTAAAATTTATTATCACTGTTCATTGATCCTGATTATTCCCATAATAATATGAGACAAAATCTCCTGTCCTTTTAATTTTTAAAACCTTCAGATGTCTACTTCTCTGTAATGTATAAGTAACACATTGGAATCACAAATGGTTGTGTCATCGTTCTCCAAATAACAAAGTTTGGTATGACATGTCATCTACTTTAAATTGTTTACTGAGATTTAGGCTTAGATAATCACAATTCTAAAAGTTATGTAAAGATTTAATTTAATGAGTAGGGCAAGAATCATTGTACTTTTTAATGTACTTTCTTTTAACCTTTTTTAGGGTTTTTGGTGAAATTTAGGGGATAGTATGCTGCTCTCTTTTGCCTAAATGTACCCAGGGAAATACAATGTTGGTAGTAAAATTTTCTGGGAGTCAGGATTTATGTAGCTCTTTTTTGTCCTTGTTTATATATTTATTCCCTTTTAATTGTATCCTCTTAAAAACATTCTTAGACCTGCATCTGTACTAATTTAGGTTTATAGAACTATTCAATGTTTGTATTCATTGATGTCTTGTAGAATTCTTTGGTAGTTTTGATAGAGCCCTTATGTTTTGTGACTTCAAGATATTCTGAAAGTCATATGTATTGTGTTCCATCTTTTATAATTAGCCCTTTGTTCAGTATCCTTCTCTCATTTTTCTGTTTTGTAATCTTTCTCTGTCATAAACATTAAAACTTTTTAAATTCTCATTTTGAGGGATTATGATGTTTGATTTAAAGCTGTACATATATATTCACAACTTTGTCAGTTTTCTTTCATGGATACCTAAATGGTTTTGGTGTTAGAAAATGTATGGAAGTAATAAGTACATAACTCTCTTTGGGAAAACGTAGACCTATTTACAGTCAACATGGATATCAAAGGTTCTAAGAGAAACCTCCAACTCAGACAACTTCTCAGTAAAACTCAGGTCTTTTTTTTTTTTAAACTATTCTTTAGTTGTAGATGGACATAATACCTTTATGTATTTATCAGTGGTGCTAAGGATCGAACCCCGTGCCTCACACCTGCAAGCGAGTGTTCTACCACTGAGACCCAGCCCCAGCTCTCAGGTCATTTTAATTTTTTTTTTTAAGATAGAATTTTTTTAATATTTATTTTTCAATTTTTAAAAATTTTTTTTAATATTTATTTTTATGTTGTGCTGAGGATCGAACCCAGCGCCCCGCACATGCCAGGCGAGCATGTTACCACTTGAGCCACATCCCCAGCCCCTCTCAGGTCATTTTTAATAACATCTTAATATTGTAAGTGACATTTTCCATTATCACTTATATATAGGTGTTGTGTATTTATATGCTGTTAAATTTGGTCAATTGGAGTTTTTCTTGTTACTATAAATAATGGTGGTCTTCCACTGTAATTGGAAGATTTGCACATTTGTACTGAGGTTTCTTTATTCTCATGTTCAAGTATATAGTAGTTTCTACCACATGTATAATCTTAATTTACAAATATATTTTACAATCCAGCAAGTATACTTACAGGAATGTATCTTAAGGAAATGGTCATGGGTTTTGACACAGAGATATTTACTGTGAGGTTGTTTATGGTATTGAACAACTGAGAGCATCCTAATTGTTTACTAATAAGATATTGGTTGCATAAATTGTTATAGCTACATGATGGGATGCTAGGGATCCATTAGAAATGGTAACTTATACATATTTTTATTGTACTAGGAAGGAAGACACTCATGATAAATCATTGTGTTTATCATGATGGATCACATTAAAAACATATATGTTTTAAATATGCACAACAAAGACAAGAAAAGTATGTATGGTACATGGAAATTGTAACAGTGCTGTTTCTAGCTAGTATAGTTGTATAAATGATTATCATTTGCTGAATTTTTTGTACTTTGAAGGTTTCTATTGTGAATGTATTGTTTTTGTAGTAAAAGATGCCATAAATTTAAAAACAGGGCTTGTTTTTTAACTTCCAGTTCAGCTGTTTGTGCAAAATTTTACTGAAAATGAATGTGATTCAACATTGAAATAAAGGATATAAGTGAAGTTCAAATTTTGGGAGAATGTGTTTAAATAGAAATTTTTTGCCACCTTTTTTTGCTTTTTTGCATAAGCCTACTAAGGTGTAGTAACAGTCCCTGGAGCCTGTGGAAAACTTGTTAATGTCTGTAATGCTCATTTAATCATTTCAGTCTTATATTTCTTCCTTTTCATAAGTGAAAGAAAGAAAAAATATTTTTTGTTTATTTTTATTTCCTAGGAAGTTCCTTTTGGTGATGCTGTCCAGTTTCTACAGTGTATCATTCCTTATCTGAAACTAGACGTCCTCTGCAGCCAGAAGAACAAGAAGTCGGCATTGACCCCTTGTCCAGTTATTCAAACAAGTCTGGAGGTGAGTTTTGTATGCAATTGCTGTCTAGGAATGCTAGGAAACCTAGCATAGGGGTTCCAGTTAGCTTGGTCCTCCTTGTTGGTTCAGTTTTCACCAGGAAACTTCAAGAACTTTAAGAACTTTTTCCTGGATATTTACAGAACACTATTGACACTAATGAATGCTACAAAAAGTCTACTTTGAATTACAGACAGAAGCATTAGTCAAATGTTTAATACACTGTCATTCTCAGGGTGGGGCAGGAAAGAGAATAAACTATGAAGTCAGCATACAAATGCAGAGTCCTTTCTCAAACATATTTTAAAGGTATTGATTTTTACAGGGATTTTTCACTGCTTTAGCAAGGTTATTTCAGGATTAAAAAATAATTGCCTGAGGTTTTTTTTTTTTTGGTTTTTCTCTTCCTTTTGCAAATAATTGAAAATTTGACATACTTCTAAAGATCTATACTCAAATTATTCAGTTGTGAACTGTTAAAAAGTATAGTCAGCGTCTGTCCTATTAAAACCTAACAAATGTGTCTGTCAAAAATCTTCCTTAGTGTTTACTCAATGATAGTAATAACATACTTAAAAAGAAGGAATGAATGTGTGAGAATTTTTGAAGCTTTATCCTTAGTTTTAGGTAGATCATTAAATATTTGATTAAAATCATTGACTCAGTGACTACTTGTAATTTTGAACTCATGAAATGTATATATCAGGTTTAAAAAAATTTAATGATTTTTTTTTTACACAAATGGAGCACAACTTTTCATTCTCTGATGGTACATGCTGTAGAGTTGCTACATTCTGGCAATCATATCCCTTATATCAGGTTTTGAGGTCTATTTTAAAATATCTTAAATTAGTAAAAGTAATATGTGTTTTATGCTTAAAATAAAATTATTATTTTGTGTGTGTTCATATTAATGTCAAGGGCTGTCATTAGCTTGTGTTTTGAGAATTTGAAGAATTGGTTGACTACTATATTGGCTATATCTTTAGAATGTAAGCCTTTTTATGGAGTTTATTATTATTTTTTGTGTGTATATGTTTAATATCTGCATCATGCAAATGCCATTGATGTTTTGAATGAAAATAGTAGAATTTCAAAATGACTTTGTGATTCTTTTATTTTCATATTTTCTTACATAAAGACTCAACAGCCTGATGTTTAAGAATTTGATAATATGAAAATGTGACCATTTTATTTTCAGTATTTTAATAGTAAGCATGAAAGCTTTCCCAGTAGTAAGGACGAAAGCAAGCATGAAAGCTTTTCAAGTGAGGATTTGTCTTCAATGTAATTAATACCTATAAGCAGTACTCACCATTAAATAAGTTAAATAAATTTGCTCATACTTCTATAAGTATTTTACATGTACATAAAATACTTTAATACAGTTTTTATACTATTTATGGCTTTTACGCCTAGTGGAGAATACAGTTTTCTGTTTTTTAAGTGCATATTTTTCTTTAGTCTATTTCATTAAATATTAAAAAAAAATTAAATTAATTTTATCCTTTATTGTTTACAGAATGAGTAGTTACCTTTACTGAAAAGGCTTTTCATTTTTATCCTAGCCTAACATTTCTATGACATACTGAGTTATTAGGAGTGAATTAATGTTTAAAAGTGCCATTAATTCATTTACCCCAAATGTTCATTAACAATGTAAATGTATGTTGATGTTCTATGAGACAAGGAAGTGACTAATGACTCTTCCAACTAACAACACTTAAAATGAATAGAAACTTTAGATAGCTAATCTTGAAGTAATGAAGACCCTCATTCAGCTTGGCATCTCTGTATGCCCTAAAACAGCTGTCAACTGTTAAAAATATATACAAAACACACATACACACATACACACAGATGCAGAAAGAGAGATATGTAAATATCTAGTTCTTCAAATCCATAAAGGCTACTAACCATAGTGGATTTTTTTCATTGTATATGTAAATATTTTATATAAAGTATCTATTTCATCTTCTTAGATTTTCTTTTTGAAGAAAAACATATATTGCATTTTAATAAGATTGTCATGTTTACTTGAAGAATCATCACCTTTCTAGTATGTTTGTTTATTTTAATTTATCTTCCATGGGATTTTTTTTCAAGTATTTTGAAGCCTTTTACACATTTCTGCTACAATCTTTAGGGAATTTGTGGCTACCAGATAACTTGTTTTCTAAGTAAACACTGGACTTCAGTCAGTGGTTTGCCTGAGTATGAGTCATGTATAATTGAAAAAAAAAATTGTTATATACACTATTAGTAAACAAAAGTCTTTATTTTCTTAGTTCTGAATTTTAACATTCATATGGAAAGAGTATAGCTGAATGTTTCTGAGAATTTATGAAGTAATTAGTAAAAATTACCAGGTAATGGGGTGTGAGGAGGAGGGAGGGAGAGAACTGCAAATTACTGTTTATTTTCATGGCTAGTTGAGGAAAAAATGTAAGAGCAGAAGAAAGTACTATTTATACCTACATATAAATATTAGGGGGTATGTTCCAGGTGAATTAAAATTTTTCTTGGCATCCTTTTTCAAATAAAGAACAGCACAGAAAATATGATATTTTCTCTGTACCCTGTTAGATTTGGATATATATATATATATATATATATATAAATTGCTACCTTAAATGCTAAGATCTTTGATCATAGGGAAATAATAACTGATCAGATACCTATAATTCAAAGAATTTTTTTAAAAAGGAAAATATTTGTTATATGTCATGATTGTTTTTGGCATGTGACTTTTAATCATTAATTAAATGGAAAAGTAATTTATTTTTAACTTAAAATATCAATATCAAGATTTAGTGCAGTTTAAACTAATTAAATAATATTATTGGAATAAATAGTTATTTTCCCAAGTTTATAAGTTGTTGGAATGTTGCTTATGAGAAAAGGACATTTTCCTTCATTAGATTCCTTTGAAAATAGCCTTTTGTTACATACTACCAAAATTTTTAACTTCAATTCTAAATGCCACAGTACTCACCTTCTTACAGCTTGTATAATAATTACTTGACATCTTTGCCTTTTTTATAATCTGTCTCAAAGCTTCCTACCTTTATGTATAAAATATTTATTAACCTACTTTTAAAAATACAAGATATTCACAATTCTGTCACTCCATTTTTTTGCCTCCTTTAAAATTTTGTCCTAAATTTGCTTTTTTTTTTCATTACAGTGCCATAGAGTTTTAGAACTAAAAGAGAATGTCCTGAATTTATTGATGAAGAAATTGGTAGTAATTAAAATACTTAAGTTGATATGGTAAAATGATGTTGTTATGTCATGGCCTTTAGTTTAAAATCTTTGTCCTTGGTACTCTTCTTGTACTCCATACTACACTCCACCCCACAATCCAGGAGTGGTGGATTTAGATTTGAGTGAAAGATGAATTTGTTCTGCCAAGGATAGATATGTGACCAAGGTACCAACCTGTCTGAGACAGTTTATATTTCTGTCCTGCTCTATCTAATTAGCTGGAGTCATTTTTAGGAAGGAGAAAAATTCTTTCAATTTCTTAACTGATTCACAGCTTGGCATTTGTCTTGTTTTTTTCATATTACTCCACATAATATGTAATCTTACATTAATTTGTTTTCTTGATTATTATTTTGTCTCAAATGTAGCCTTTATGAAGGCAGGAACCATGCTGGAATTGTTTGTAAATCTAGCCCCGGCACATGAGCTTCGTTGAATAATTTGTCGAATGAAGTCGTTGTTACCAGTTGGAGCAGTATATTAATCAATAATTGTTTAATATCTATATTCCATCTACTTTTCTCCTTTATTTTCTAAATTATAATGTATGAAATCTGTTTTATTGTCCCTGGTTATTCTAGTATTTGAATTTTTCTTAAAGTGTCAAAAGTCAGTGTACTCTTCTCTTTGGTCTTTTTGACCTCTCTTCCTTTCAAGTCCTTCTTAAAAATCACTTTTTTGGGCTGGGGATATAGCTCAGTTGGTAGAGTACTTGCCTTGCATGCACAAGATACTGGGTTCAATCCTCAGCTCCATAATAATAATAATAATAAATAATAATAATCACTTTTTCCATGTTTTCCTTTTGATGTCATATATCTAAATTTCCACAAGGACAAGGTAGAGTTTTCTGCTTAGTAAATGTCAATTTATGACACCCTAATTAACCCACAGCAGTAATTACTTTGCAAAAGAAAGCTAAGGAAATAAATGATGACTTTTTCCAACTTTTTGGGTGTATAGAATATGTTTAGTATGCTTACATAAATTTAATATGTACTTTTTGCAGCTTTTTTTTTTTTTTTGGATGGTGCTGGGGATTGAACCCAGGGCTTTGTGCATGCCAAGCAAGTATTCTGCCACTGAGCTACACTCCCATCCCATACATAGCTCTTAATGAAATTTTTGTAAACATAATGCTACAAATTGTCCTATGGAGCAAATGTACTTTATTTTGCAAATGAAATACTGTAGAATCAACAGACTGTATGTGATGGCAGCTTTTAAGTTTACAATACTTTTTGTAAGGGTCCAGCGAACATCGGAGGAGGAGACCACCAAGAGACCGACTCATGCAACAGCAAAAGGGGTTTATTGCAGATCCAGCATGCTGGGCCTCCGCACTCACTCAAGAAGGGAGAGCAGCCCAGAGCCCTGAGCAGGGGTTGAGCAGTGCTTAAGTACACTTTTTTAGGGAGGGCATGGACTTTGCATACATCAGAGCAAATCATCATGAGGCGCGGGAAAATTGAACAACAATTCCTGAATATGATTAGTACTTTCATTGGCGGGAACAGGCCGGGCAGGAGTGATAGGTCAATCCTAAGGAGGGGATACATTTAAACTGATTGGTTTGGGCCCTGAATGCCTACATGCCAAGCTGCACAGGGTCCTAGGTTATTAAACAACTAAATGGTCAGGGGGAATATCTACTGGACAGTCCTGGGAATTTTCCTAACAGCTATAGGAATTTCAGGTTTTGAGTGTAGCATAGGAACTTAACAATACCTGGTCCTTTACATTTTAACTCAGGCTTTGCAGCTTAGAAGCAGCTTTACAATGCCTGGTCCTTTACATTTTAACTCAGGCTTTGCAGCTTAGAAACTTTACCCTTTCATTTTAATGTGTTTTATTATTCAGTAAATACTTGAGTGCCTTCTGTGTACTACATATATTTATTTATTTATTTAAAAAAAAAATTTAGTTTTCAGCAGACACAACATCTTTGTATGTGGTTCTGAGGATCGGACCCGGGCCGCACGCATGCCAAGCAAGCACACTACCACTTGAGCCATATCTCCAGCCCATATTGATTTATTTTTATATGGCGCTGAGGACTGAACCCTATGCCTCACATGTGCTAGGGTGCTAAGCACGTGCTCTACCACTGAACCACAACCCCAGCCCTCTACACATTGCTTTAAATGCTAGAAATGAAAAAAAGATAAAAATAGTTCTGAATGCTCTGTTGTCAAGTTTCATTGCAGGATTTGAGGGTACCATACAGAAAAGCAAAGGGCCAATTAAGATATAGAATAGTGAATACTTTCCCAGAGGAATTTATAGTATGCTCAGCTCTTATATTAATGGGTAGAGAGAACAACTTAAACTTGGAGAAGTGATAGATTGAGTAAGGTGTGGTTTCTTCCTAAGCCACAACCTAGATGATGAGTACATGTTAGCTAGGTGGGATTACATAAATAGTATGTGCATTGGATTTGCCCTTGATTGAACATGAGGATTTTGAGAGTAGAATTAAAGACTAAAGTTTAAATGAGACTGAAAACTAGGATCATGAAGCCTACTTATACTAAGAATAGTGGGCAGTTCATCAAAGGAATGTTATAGCCTGATTTTCATTTTAGAAAAATTATCTGGCTATCGTAAGGTGAGTAAACTGTAGTGGTAGGGTAAGACTGCCAGTTGAATAATCAATTAAGAAGCTGTTAGTCTAGGTGAGAAATGATAGGGGCTTACACTGGAAATGTAGTGAAGTGGAAACATCTGAGAAGTATTTAGGAGGCAGAGTTGACAGTACTCAATATTTGACTTGATATGAGATGTAGGGGAGAGAATTTTGAAGGCACAGCAAGTTTTCTGAGTACCAGTTAAGACTGTGATAATGCTTGCATTGAGATGGGCAATTTAGAGAAAGAATTTTGCTTGGTGCAGCAGGGACAGTAGGCATCAGAAAAGATTCTAAGAAGTTCAGTTTCAGATACAAGTTGGAATTGCCTAATAGCATTCAAATGAAGATATACATCCATGGATCTGGGTAAAGATAAAGAGTTGTCAGCCTAGGGAATGGTGTAATCACTCCATAACAGCATGTAGTGCAAGAAGAATATGAAGATTTTTAAAAAGCCACTTGATGGTCTTGTAGCAAATGGCCTTTTGCAGGCTCCTGCAGAGGAGACTAAGAAGTAGTGATTGAGGAGCAGAAAGAAAACCAGGAGAGGCTGGAGTCATACAAGTCAAGGTGTCAAAAAAGAATGAGCAAAAACTTTCAGATGTTTGTTGAAAGTTAAGAAATGGAGGCATTCAATGGACTAAGTCATTGTGACTGTGATAAATGCAGTGGTTTTTGTAATCTTAAGAGTCCATAGTCTAATACTCTTTCATATAAATCATTTTCTATTCTAAGCTGGCATGAGGAATAGAGAAAGAAGGTATAATAATACTTGAAAAATTAAAAAAGGAAGAGGAGTTCTGGGAGCTTGGAAGTCTAGAGGAGATGTAATGTAGAGCAAAGATGGAAGAGCATATAGAAAGGAAGAAGGATGTTATTTTTGGTAGAAAATGGGAAGGAAGAAGAAGATAATGGTGTTTAGGTACTGTAAGTTCATCAGGTTGGTGGCAGATAATTCAATGAAGTATCACTTCATTGAATTATCTGCCACCAACTGAGAGTGAATAACAATATGGAGCAGTTGAAGATTTGTGAAGAGGGAAAAAGATTAGAATGAGTTGATAAAGAAGGTAGAACCTTAGGCATCATTTTAACAGGTGGTAATAGCTTATAAACTTGTGTGATTATGTCCAGATTTCAGTAGCTAGGATTTGGTGACAAAAGCAGGCAGGGATTTTATGTCAGATAACAGGTAGACAGTAGTTAAGAAAATCAGTGGTCGGGCCTGGGGCTGTGGCTCAAGCGGTAGCGCGCTCGCCTGGCATGCGTGCAGCCCAGGTTCGATCCTCAGCACCACATACAATGATGTTGTGTCTGCTGAAAACTAAAAAATAAATATTAAAAGATTCTCTCTCTCTCTCTCTCTCACTCTGTCTTTAAAAAAAAACAAACAGAAAATCACTGGTCTAAGATTTCATTGATGGATTGAGAATATAAGGAAGTTTGCTCAAAAGAAGGGATTCTTAGAAGGCAGAGTAGAAAATTTTAAGGATAGAGTCAGGGGGAACGAAACAGTAGTGATGATGGGAGTCCGACAGGGAACATGGAAGCAGTAGGGCTAAAGTTTTGCTTGATGACTAAGAGTCAGTGATGGTTAGAGAGTAGCAAGCTTTTCACAGTGATTTTTAATAATCTGAAATGTTGTATATTATATTTTATGCCTTGCTATTTAATGTTTGCTCACAATTCCCTCAAATTAGTAATATGGTCTCAAATCACATCTTTTTATTATTATGTGTTAGATAAATACATGAATTCAGTGAAACATTGCTTAGTGTTAGTAAACTAGCTTAACATCATGTTGACTCTTTATAATACTTTAGATCTATATTAATCTGAATACGTCTTGGTTTGAATTTTATTTTCAATAAAAACAATTCTCCCTAGATATTAAGGAAAAAGGCAGTGTGGTTAGATGAAAGTTGTTAGGATAGAAAGTCATCAAGGAAAATAGCTTTATTGAAGGTAAAGATTGTGATATAAATGGAAGAGTATTTAAATGTGGTAACAAGGATTTTTAAAAAGTGGATTATTTTAAAAGATCTGTTTAATTCCTAGTAACAAAACCAAAAATCAACCAAAAGAATAAGAAAACCAGGTATGTCAAGTGGAATGACAATAAGAAGTGACATCAGAGAGTGATGAACATACCATGCTATTTCCTCTAGATTAAAGTGCTCCTAAAAAAAAAAAAAGTTGAAAATGAGTGACCTCAGTTGAAAGACCATGAATTGGAAATCTGCCAGTCATCCCCCAGAGATGTTAGTTTTATGTTTAAGCATAATAAAAAGTACAAGAAAAAAAAAGGTTAAGAGCAGAGGAATTCTCCATGATTAAACATATTTTAGAAGAAATAGAACCTGTATTTAAAAAAAATATTGGAAAAATAATTAGGGGAACCATAGAAAAGCAGCATAATAGAATTCATCGGTACAAGAACTTGCAAAGAAGCTCCAAAGTGAGTAGTGTTTAAAAACATTGTGTTTGATAAAGATATTATAAAGCGAAAATATGTAATTTTGTTATCAGAAGTGTATTTATCATATGTATTTAGTTGTTAAGCTCTTTTCACTATACTACTAATTGACTTGAGTGGATGAAGGCAAAGATAGTAAACCAAAATGGGACTCAAAATTAACATTTAAAGGTAAGAGTCAAATATTGATAGCACTACGATAGCAAAGAATGTTAGACTTATTCTTTAATATTTGAATTGGCTGATTATATGTGGATTTTTAAGTTTGTTCTCAAAGTGAGTTGATATTTAGGAAGTTTGGCATTTTAATAACAATAGTGAAGTTCACTCTTGGTAAAAGTGTATTTTTTTTATAAAAAGGTCTTCCAGTCTGATTTTTTTTTTCATCAAGTTGTTCATTCCTCAGTAATTGGATCTGCTTTTTCATTTTATTTCAAATATTTTGTTGGTGTGGCATTTCCTTTTGTTTCCTTGAGAAGGGCTTCTTGGAAGTTGGATGTGACCAACCTTGCAAATACCTTGGTATTATGTTTTTTTTTTTTTTTAGGGTTCTGGGAGCAAAGGACATCTCCCTGCTTGTCAATGAACAGAAAAACAACCCTCAGCCATCTTCTCCTTGGGCAAAGATATTTTCCCTGCAATGCTTAGGCAAGCAGAGAGGCGTTTTGAACTCCCAAGCATGGAAGGTTGTGTGATGGTGTCTTTTGTGGGTTAATCTAGGTGTCACTAGAACAAACAGAGCAGAAGATTCAGGTGAAGTGACCAATAATGGAGTTATTATCAAAGAATTATGTTAGTAGTTTTGTTGCTGATTCCGTAGTGGTGCCAGGAAAGACAGTAAATCAAGACTTTGGGAGTATTTAAATAATGAAATAACCAGCTCTGAACTCACATAGTTAAGGAAAGTATATCAGAGTTTTCACCTAGCTTTTCACATGTTATAGCTTCTTTTCATTTATTTACATGTGAAAACAGATTCCCCTCTTCCCCATGGCTTAATAGTGAAAAGGATAATTAGTTCCTTTTAAGTATAATTCTCCACTTCTCCCATGCTTTTCCTGACTCCTTTCATAGTATGCACCAATTTTTACAACTGTATCTATGTCAACTATTAGTTTTACAGATAATAGGCTTTCTTACTTTGATCTTACCCAGTGAGAGAGAAGGAATGAATATCAAAGGAAGATGAGGAGAATGTAAGAAAAAAAAATTAAACCTGACTTTAGGAAAACACTCTAAGACCATTCAGACATCTATTATATCTACATCCACCCCACTGCCCAAATAGAAATTCCCAGATACCTTCAAATTTCAAATCTTAAAATTATCTGCTACCTTGCTGTATCATGGTCAGCTATGTAATAAAATATCTAGGAGTATTTTTAAATATCACTGATATATTTTGGTAAATTTCTCTCTACATGTAGTTGCGAGTTTAAAAAAATGTTTTACTCTCATTGTATTGGGATATTGATGAATTTTTTTTTGTAGGTGGAAGCCAGGGCCCTTGTACTTCTCTTTCAGAGAGGTAAGAGAATTGATATTTTGAATTCCAATAACTTTTTTTTGGGGGGGTGGTGGTGCTGGGGATTGAACCCATGGCCTGTGCATATGAGGCAAGCACTCTACCAACTGAGCTATATCCCCAGCCCAATAATCATTTTTAACACAGTAGTCAATTTACTGTATGGAGTTTTTAATTTGTGTTATATTTGTGGTGTTTACATCTACTTTAGTGTTTTATAGCAAGTTAGGAAGTATACATGCCATTTATATAAGAAGCAGACGTGTTTTATTGTGGTATTCGTATTTGTATTTGAATTATTTCCTTTCTTTAAGTATTTAAATGTAGGTTTCCCCCATTACTATTTACTTACATTGATGTTATTAAGTGATGTCTTTGCCAAAAACTTTGATAACCTCTTGGCCCTGTTAATTTGTCATTTATCTAAAGTTCACATTTTTATTTTTAACTTGCATTCTGTAGGTATTAAAAATAAGTTAATTTGCTATCACTATACTTTTGCTGGAAGAAGGAATTGCTTGTCACTCAAATAGTGGTTTTGAAATCTTTTTCTCAAGAAACACTTGTATTGAGCCAGGCATGGTGGCACACACCTGTAATCCCAGCTGCTTGGGAGGCTGAGGCAGGATTGCGAGTTCAAAGCCAACCTCAGCAATGGCGAGATGCTGAGCAACTCAGTGAGACCCTGTCTCTAAATAAAATACAAAATAGGAATGGGGATGTGGCTCAATGGTTGAGTACTCCTGAGTTCAGTCCTCAACCAAAACAAAACTTGTATTGTTTTGGAATTCATACTATGTAAAATTTCCTGAGAAAGAGTCTCATTTGAAGAATATAGGAAAACACAAAGGAAAAGAAAAATGTTAGTTTCAAGCTGTTGTTTTTCCTATTTTAGGAAACTCTTAAGTATTTTAAATAGAAGAAATAAAGGTAATAATAATAAAATTACAAAATTTAATTACATGATCATTTTATTATGTGCCCAGTACCAAGAATATAATTTACTTGAGTCTTTAGACAACTATCTGATGTTCTTTTGCTGACATATATTGTATTTCTCTAAATCCTGCCAAAATTTAAATAACTTTAATTTTAGTCAGAAAAACCCAACTAGCTTTGATTGAGATATATTGTGACAATTTATCTGAAGTCAGAATCGAGGCAATTCATGAACCAACTAATCTTTTATATTATGGGATCAAAATAATTCTTGTATTTCACTTACTGCCTTTTTTCTTCTCCCAAATGTAGAGAGATTTTAACAGCAGTTGATTTCATAGGATTTTTGTTTAGGGAAAATTTTAATAGAATGTGAGTGATTTGACCAAGTTTAGAACACAATCATTAATCTGTATCTATAACTGAACTTATAAATAAATTTGTTTTATTGAACTGATTAATAGATTTTCAATCAGACATGCTTACATGATAGTTCAGAAATTGCAACAATACTTAGGTGAGTGGAAATCAGAGAGGCACACATGTTTTTTTCACACAGAAAGGGCTGTGGGCCACAGATCTGATATTCATTGATTTGTACAAAAATATTTATTGAGCACCTAGTATCTGGGGATATAATTTTTTTCTTAATTTACATTTTTTACATGAGCTCTCTTATTATTATTATTATTTTTGCCTTACAATTCTTAATACACCTTTATGCCACAATTTGTCATATTTCTGTACACAAGATATGTTGACACCAAATTCACATCTTCATACATGTATTTTATATAACGATGAGGGTCTCCTTCCACCATCCATGCTATTTCCCTTCTCCCTCCCTTTCCCTCCCACTCCTCTTCCCTATCTAGAGGTAATCCTCTTCCCCTGCTCTTCTTCTCTACCCCATTTTGAGTCACCCCCCTTATAGCAGAGAAGACATTTGGCATTTGTTTTTTGGGGATTGGCTAACTTCACTTAGCATAATCTGCTCTAATGCCATCCATTTCCCTGCAAATGCCATGATCTTATTATTTTTTAGTGCTGAGTAATATTCCATTGTGTATAAATGCCACATTTTTTAATCCATTCATCCATTGAAGGACATCTAGGTTGGTTCCACAGTCTAGCTATTGTGAATTGTGCTGCTATAAACATTGATGTGGCTATGTCTCTGTAGTATGCTGTTTTTAGGTCCTATGGGTATAGTCCGAGAAGAGGAATAGCTAGGTCAAATGGTGGTTCCATTCCCAGCTTTCCAAGAAATCTCCATACTGCTTTCCAAATTGGCTGCACCAATTTGCAGTCCCACCAGCAATGTATGAGTGTACCTTTTTTTTGAATCCTCGCTAGCACTTGTTGTTGTTTGATTTCATAATGGCTGCTACTCTTACTGGAGTGAGACGATATCTTAGAGTAGTTTTAATTTGCATTTCTCTGATTTCTAGAGATGATGAGCATTTTTTCCTATATTTGATTGATTGATTGTATATCCTCTTCTGAGAAGTGTCTGTTCAGGTCCTTGGCCTATTTGTTTTTTTTTTTTTTTGTTTGTTTGTTTGGTTTTTTTTGGTGTTTAACTTTTTGAGTTCTTTGTATACCCTAGAGATTAGAGCTCTATCTCATGTGTGAGGGGTAAAAATTTGTTCCCAGGATGTAGGCTCCCTATTTACCTCACTTAGTATTTCTCTTGCTGAGAAAAAACTTTTAGTTTGAATTCATCCCATTTGTTGATTCTTGATTTTAATTCTTGTGCTATAGGCATCTTATTAAGGAAATTGGGGACTAGCCCCACGTGATGGAGATTAGGGCCTACTTTTTCTTCTATTAGACATAGAGTCTCTGGTTTAATTCCTAGATCCTTGATCCATTTTGAGTTAGCTTTTGTGCATGGTGAGAGATAGGGATTCAATTTCATTTTGTTGCATATGGATTTTCAGTTTTCCCAGCACCATTTGTTGAAGATGCTACCCTTTCCTGGGGAGAGAATATTGAACAAGTAGACTGCTTGCTTTCCATGGATTTCACATTTAAGCATGAGAGATAGATAGTAAAACGGTGAAAGATTAAGTACAAAAATAAAAAATCAGTTATAAATACTAGACAAAGAATTAAAATAGAGTGATGTAATCATCAAGTGACTGGGTGAGTGATGCAGATTCTCAGGAAATGCTTTTGAGAAGGCGATGCTTTGGCTAGATGTGAATGACAGACAAGGAGCAGCCAGGTGTGTAAAGATGCTGTTTGTGTGTATGGTGGGGGGATATATTTTAGTATATATTTTTTGACAGTAGGCATTTCATAATAGTTGTAATATCTTCGGAATTTGTTTTTATGTTGTGGTCCTACATATCAGTTGGTTTATGTTCTCTCATTCTTAACAGCAGTTTAATGAAGTACTTTTTACTTAACTACTTTTTACTTAACTTGAGATAAAAGGATGCCCTGAAATTTTCCATTTACCTAAAGTTCATTTTTTTCCATGTGGTCCATTTTGTACTATGCTACTGGTATTATGGTAGTGACAGTGTATGCATTCTAGTGACACCTTTTCTTTGACCCATTGAGTATGCACATGTGTGCACCCACACATATGAACATACATACATAGGAGTTTTATTTGGGGTGAGGAGGCCATGTAATCATTATTTTCCCTCTGCTGATGTAATGGAGAATTTGTTCCTTTAGGGCATATTAGAACAATGTGTTTAATGCTCTCAGTATAATTTACTAGTATCACAATTAATACAATTAGGGTCACTTAAAATGAAATTATTAACAAATTGACTAATTTACTTTAACAATGTCAATGTGTTCTCACAATTACATTTGCTTTAATGAGTGTATAAGCTTTTATTTACTAGCATATTTCATATAGGAAAATGTAATACTCCATGTTTCTTTCTCTATAAAAGAAAGAAACTTTTAATGGATTCTGATTTTGTGGAAGAGCTGCTAGTTATAAACCGATGGGGGAGAAAGTAGAAAGTTAGAAAGCAAAGCTTTCAAAAATGTAAAACATTTCTTGGTATTTACAAATACATATCATATTTATCATTGTGTAAGTAGTATTTGAAACTTTTAGTGGTAGTTAGAAAAAGGAGCATAGATCCTGAAAATTTTCAATTGGGTTCAGTTTTATCTTGTTTTGACTTAATACTGCAGTAATATTCCTTCTTATTGCAGTAATTGTTCCTAATATTCCTAATATTAGATCATTTTTAATTGCTTGTCTTGATGGAGGTGTATGTAATGGTTGTAGACTATTTAAAAAATCTAGGAAGCAAAAGTAAATTGAATATCAAATGAGTTTTTGTTTTATCTTTTAATATGAGTATTCCTGACCTAAGAAGTACCTCTATTAGCCAGTGAAAACACTCCGGACATAGTGAGAAAGTTTTTCCACTCCTGTGATCACTTTCACCCAGCCTACTTTTGCTGTGATCAGAAACCTAGGAGGAATACATGATTACAGTGCTACTTGTAAATGTGTAAAGTAAGCAGAAGAAGATGAATTGTCAACCAAGCCATGCTTAATAAAATCTGCTTTTCTTTTTAAACACAGCAAGAATTATTATCATGTAATGAAGTTGGTGATTTTGTGTGGAAGGGAAATGAATGCAATCCAGATAAGATAAAATTTAAAAATTGTAGATGGGCATGGTGATGCATGCCTGTAATCCCAGCAGTTTGGGAGGCTGAGGCAAGAGGATGGCGAGTTTAAAGCCAGTCTCAGTAAAAAGCTAGGCACTAAGTAACTCAGTGAGACCCAGTCCCTAAATAAAATACAAAATAGGGCTGGGTATGTGGCTCAGTGGTCCAGTGTCCCTAAGTTTAATCCCTGGTACAAAAAAACAAAAAAGTGAATCTTTGTGCCTAATTTGATTGATTTAATAAGTTTCTGTTACTTTTATATTATTTCCTTTTTAGGAATTGGTCTTAGGTATTGGTCAATGACAAATAAAATTGCAAATAACAAAAAGCAGGCATAAGTAATTAGGCAATAAATATTTAAATGTTAACTGCAACAAGTTTAATCTACAGACTTTATAAATTAGTTGTATCTCTCATTTCAGGAAGACTCAGGAATAAATTTACTTTTTCAACATTTGTGAATGTTTATGCAACAGTTCCACACTGTATTTATTGTTTATTCCAGATTCTAAGCTCAGTTTACCTAGTTGCTCATTGATGAGTCAAGATATATTTATTACTGGAAGAACAATCTACTGAACAACTGCAGGAAATTAGGTAATTTTTTAAATAGCACTTTGATTTTAGCCTCAGTAAAGTACCACTTAATTAGTTGCTACAGGTACTACAATAAACATCCTCATTTGTTCCTTAATTGACTTTCATTGTATTTGGTTTCAAAATTTCTCTTTAATTTAAAAATGATATATCTAATGACTTCTAAACACCATTGTTAGACTAATAGAATAAATTGAATCTGATTCTATAAATACCCCATCTTTAAAACATAAAATATATACAATAGAGACATTGATTCATTTTATTAAGAATGCCACATGTAAGAAGTTAATTGGCTTTCTTCCAAAACTGGCTTACGTGGTCTTTTTTCTTAATGCTTTGTCTTGTGAGTAAGAAATCACCTAAATGTTTTTTTTTTAAATAAAATAATATGCCCTTAAAGTACTTATTGCATTTTAGGATCGAGAATTGATCCAGTTCATGTCAGTGTTAACAGCATTTCAGAAATATCTTCCCTAGCCTATAGAGCAGTCCTTTTTTGCTGGATTAATTGAAGTTTAAAATAAATCTCATGAAGGCTTTAACATCTTGTTTTACACATTTGTTCAATCACTTTTCACTGTAACTAGACAAGATTTTCTCTTTGCTATTCTAAGAGGATGTTAGATTTTCCAATCACAACATCAAAGGAAAGCAAAATTGGAGAACTGACCTTAACTGACTTTAGAATAGAGAGCCTAGAAATAGATGCACACAGTCAATGTATTTTTATTTTGTAGTTGTAGATGGACAGAATGCCTTTATCTTATTTATTTTTATGTCTAGTCAGTTGATTTTGAAAAAGATCAAAGACAATGTATTGGAGAAAGGATAAGCTTCAGAACAATTGGACACTGGAACATTTGGGCATTCACATGCACATATGTTTATGCAAAAATGAAATTTAAAATAGAAAAGTTGTGTCAATAGATTATAAATCTAAATGTAAACTGAAGAATGATAAACTCTCAGAAGATGACATGAGAGAAAATGTTAGGAGACCATGGATTTGATGATAACTTTTGAGATTAGGAAAAAAATATTCACCAAAACATGGTGTGCATGAAAGAAAACAATGGTAAGTTGGACTTCACTGAAATTATAACCTTTTTTTTTTAACAAATCTGTTATTAAGAGAATGAACAGACAAGTCATAGAGTGGGAGAAAACATTTTGAGAACATTCCTCTTATACTCAAATTTGTTGTTGAACTCATCTAGAGAATTTTTATTTCAGCTATTATACTCCTGATTTTTTGGGGTCTCTTTCTGTATCTTTTATTAGTATTTTCTATTTGTTGAGACTGTTCTACTTGTCTTGTTCAGTTCTTTGCCCATGGTTTTCTCTAGTTTGAACATATTTATGACAGTTAATTTAATTGTCCTTCACAACCCCCAATAAAACTAATACCTGGGTTTCCTCTAGGCCATTTACTGTTCATTTTATTTTTTCTATGCATAGACTATGCGTTGTTTCTTTATGTACTCCTTATTTATTCTTTTGAAAACTGTGTATTTTGAGGATTATAATGTGGCTCCCCTGGAAATCAGATTCTACTCTCTCCTCTGGGTTTGTTATTAATTTTGGTTTGTGAGTATTTGTTGTTTTAGCTACTTTTATAATCTGGGTTTGCAAAATCTTTTTGTCATGTGTGAACACTGTAGTCTGTTCTATTACCTTACTGGTCAGCTAATGCTTTGATAGAATTTTCATAAATGCCTGAAGCAAAAAAAAAAAAATACGCTCTTCAGTAGCTCCTAGTTGAGGCAGGCACTCATTCACTGCTTAGACCAGCCTTTTACAACACAGTTTTGACTTAACTTTCACTTCCTGTTTTCCTTGAGCCAGAGTTGTATGTTCATAGCTTTTTCAGGCCTTTTTTGGGCAGGAGTCCAGCACAGGGTATGAGTGTGATGCTCATAATTCCTTGTTGACATGGAAGCTTTTAAAAGTCTTCATTTCCCAGCATTCTCCTTTTACAACCCCTTCCTTCCAAGGTGATTTCCTTTGTCTATTGCTTGTCTGATCCTTATTTCTAGTCCTAGTCTGCTGAGGTCAGTACTTTTTGGACTTGCAGTGCTTTCAGGAAACACCAGTAGGGAAGATTCAGCTCTGAAAACACTGAGTTGGGCAAAACAAAGACATACACTGCATTACCATGTGAATAGCTGTCTCTGGTACCATGAGTATGAGCTGCCCTCATCATGCTACCTTACATCCAGGGGTTGGAGAATGCTGTGGGGGCAAATTAAAATGTCACAGTGTGTGGTCACCTCAGAACAGCACCTTCTGTCTTTACTAATCTTTCCTATGTAAGTGTAGACTAGATCTTTAGAGTTCTACAGAAGTTGATTCTGATAGTTTTGACCAATTTATTAGTCATTTTAGCGGACAGCAGAACCTTGGAGTTCCCTGCTTTGTCATTTGGGTGTTACTCCTACTGATAAACTGATTCAAAAAAAAAAAAAGACTTTTAAAATTACACTTAAAAAACAAAAACAAAAACCTTGGGGCTAGTGTTGTGGCCCAGTGGTAGAGTGCCTGCCTAGCACGTGCGAGGTGCTAGGTTTGATTCTCAGCACTGCATAAAAATAAATAAATAAAATAAAGGCATTGTGTCCATCTACAACCAAAAAATAAATAAATAAATAAAAATAACTCTTACCTTTTGAAATAATTGAATATAGAGAGCAGAAAAACTGACAGTAACATTTTCAAACATATGTATAGAGGTTTCCCAAGTCTCAGTACCTTAAAAACAAACAAAATTCAGACATACTTCTTCAGCACCAAAAGCACTTAGTAAATCCCAAATACATGTTTTTCTTTGCCTTCATTATTAAAAGGTGGTAAGGATAATACAACACTTTAATAAAATTGCTCAGTGTTGATGTTGTATTCTCTAATATAAATTTCATTTCTTAATGTTGATCACATTTCTGTTAAGTAATTTGGTATTATCCAAAGACACTTTAAAAATATAAGACACTGAATATATTACTGTCTTTGATATTGTTAAGAAGATACAGATTTTGAGGTATGACTTGGGCAATGGCTCCTGTTTTTCCTTCCTCGTTTCTCATGGAAGTATAGACACCTTATTCTTGGGCCCTGGAAGTTCACTGAAGAGAGGGCAGGTTTAGCCTAGCAGAGTTTTTATATCTGGTACAAGTTACCTCAGAGCGATTTTGATGATGGTCATTATTTAAACCCAAGGTTCAAAACCTGTCAGTTTTCAAGTTTCTGATTATTTTATTCCTGAAGTTTTGTTTTTACCCACATCATAGAAACTGTTTTGTTATTTTTTAATAGAATCTTTGTTATTTTTTAATAGAGTCTGTTTTGTTATTTTTTAATAGAATCTTCTTAATAGAATCTCACTGCTGAAAACAAAGAATATTTACATTTTAAAAATGCTGGACAGTTTGTGATCCCGTTTCCCCAGAAACAAGCTGTATAAGTTTGATTTCTTAAAAATTTTAACTGTATGTTCCTTGACATTTTGAGCTTATTAAATCACTTAATAAGTACTGAGAAGGTCATCAAAAAAGATAATTAAAAAATAAAATTTTGTAGGTTTATGGAGTATCATGTGAAAATGTATACATTGGTTAAAGTTCAAATCAGTTAAGCATATCTATCTCTTCAAACACTCTTTTTTTCCCAAGTTAATTGGTGCATTAGAGTTTTGTATATATTAATGGGATTTGCTGTTACATATCTGTACATGCACAGAATAGAACAATATAATTTGGCCACTCCCCAGCATTTTTCTCCTCCCATCCCTTAGTCCCTTTTCTCTACCTATCTCTCTTTAACTTTGGGGAGAACCACCCCCACCTTTGTTTTCCTTTTCCCTCTCTAACTTCCACATATGAAAGGAAACACAGGACTCTTGACCTAAGTTAGACTTATTTTGCTTAAGAAGATGGAGACCATCCATCTTTCTGCAAGTTCATCTCTAGTTCCGTCCATTTTTCTTTATGGCTGAACAAAACTCCATTGTGTATATAGACCACATGGTCTTTATCCTTTCATACACTGATGGACACCTAGGCTGGCTCCATATTTGAGGTATTGTGAATTGTGCTGCTATAAACATAGGTATGCATGTATCACTGCAGTAAGATGACTTGAATTCTTTAGAACATATACTGAGAAGTGGTGTAGCTGGGTCATGTGGTAGTTCAATGCCTCGTCTTTTGAGGAGCCTCCATACTGATAACATAGTGGTTGTACCAATTTACAATCCCACCAACAGATTAAAAGTGTTCCTGTTTTCTCCACATCCTCTCCAGGGTTTATGATCATTTGTATTCTTAAAGACTGCCATTCTGACCGGTATGAGATGAAATATCAGTGTAGTTTTGCATTTCCCTAATTCCTATTGGCATGATTTTCTGACCTTTAGGAGTCCCATTGAGAAAGTCATTGCCTGTGTCTAAAAGTTGGAGGGTTGACCTTATGTTTTTTTTCTAGGAGTTGCATAGTTTCTGCTCTAATTCTGAGGTCTTTGACCCATTTTTATTTGACTTTTATGCAGGATGAGAGATAAAAGTTTATTTTCATTCTTTTACATGTGGATAACCAGTTTTCCCAGCACTGTTTGTTAAAAAAGTTATCTTTTCTCTAGTGTATGTTTTGGCACCTTGGTCAAGGATAGGATGACTATAGAGGCGTGAGTTTGTTTCTGTGTCTTCTATTCTGTTTCATTGGTCTATATGTCTGTTTTTTTTTTTTTTACGGCAATACCATGCAGTTGGTTATTAAAACTCAGTATTATAAAGTCAGGTATTGTGATACCTCCAGCATTGTTGTCATTGGTATTTTGATGGGGATTGAATTGAATGTGTACCTTGCTTTTGGTAGTATGATCATTTTAACAATATTAATTCTGACTTACCATCTATGAACATGGTAAGTCTTTCCATCTTCTAAGTTCTTACATTTCTTTCATCAATATTCTACAGTTTTCATTGCAGAGGTCCTTCACCTCCTTGGTTAGCTTTATTCCTGGTTTTTCTATTTGTTTGGTTTTTGAGGCTATTATGAATATAATTGTTTTTCTGATTTCTTTCTCAGCAAGTCAATTATTGGTATATAGGAAAGCTACTGATTTTTGTATGTTGATTTTGTAACCTGCTACTTTGACAAATTTACTAGTTCTAGCAGGCTTTTGATGGAGTTTTTTGGAGCATCTAAGTATAGGATCATATCATATTATGAAAACATTCAAAATTCTTTCTTCTAGCTTTATTAATGATCAGTGTATTATCATTATACAGAGTTTGCTGCAGGAGTAAGAGACACATACAGGTCCTAAGCCAGAAAACAAGTCCAGAGGAATGATGATGGGAAGAAGTAATCTAGATAGTTTATGAGGGAGCTTAAATGGACTCCACTGGAAGCGGAAGTTGGACTCATAAGTTGTGTGATTGTGATAGTACTATATTCCCGAAGAAGAGTAACTCAAGGTAGAAAATGTATGCATGTCGGGGAAGACAGGCAGGGGAGGTCAGCAGTACTTAGGTGAAGAGGAATGGCAAACGTGAGCAGATGTGAGCCAGGAGAGGCCAAAACAATTCAGTGCTCGTGAGGAAGACCCAACATTCAATCCAAACACAGGATTTGGGGATGCTGGCCTTACCTGAGAATTCCAGGGAGTCTCTACAATGTCCACTAAATAAATGGATATGGAGTTGCATGTTAATGGAAAATTGTGTTTTCTGAGGTTTGCTGCATTTGCTGAGGCTAAGCATGAATGATCTTTTTAGGAACAGAATAAGTTATTTTTCTGCAGGAGTAAAAGAGACAAAGGTGCATTCATATCTCCTCTGAACCTAGGAATAACTTCCAAGAATAAAGTTGTCTACCCTTTAGAATTGTCCCAAGTAAGCTTCACAGAGCACTTTCAATGTCCCTTCCTTATTTATAAGAGTTTTCTGAATTTGAGTGTGTGGAAACCAGTGAGATCAGAGTGTGATGAGGAAGAGAACTGTAATATGAGACTGAGATAACCTGCAAGGATCAGTAAATATAGGGTCTTCAAGCTCATGGAAAAGGGTGAGTTTTTATTTACAAACAAGGAAAGTCATAAAAGGATTTCAAACACAGAAATATGTGGTCAGATTTTGTTTTTAAAAGTGCACTTACTGAACAAGTATAAATGGTGAAATGATATACTGATCAACTAGGACTGTCATCAAGAGAACTAGTTTTAAGACCCCTGTAGTCACTGAAAAAAGAAAGGATTAGAATAGCTGTTGCATCACATCAGGGATAGAGAGGAGGTATTAAAAAACAGAAAAAATGGTATAACCTAAAAACTGTAAGATTTGATGAACAAGATTCATGAAGATTATAATAAAGAGAGGAAAACTTAGAATATGTCTTCTTTTCTCAGAGAACGTAAACCAGAAGCATATTTGGGGCAAAGATCATCAATTCTCATTTGGATGTGTTTTCTTAGAACTACTGAAGCCAGTGTTTCTCCTTTTCTAGTGGCAGGGTCTGCATAAGTTGCAGTCCTCTTCAGGTAAGAAAGCCTGCTGTAGTGTTAGCAGCTGTTCAAGGCAGGAGATGCTTCCCAGAATCCCCCCTGAAAGGTGCAGCCAGCAAAGTCCAATGCTTCACTACTACTGAGTGGTATGTTGCAGCAACTAATAGCAGACTTTGCCCTCCAGTGTTATAGCGGACCCCAGAAGCTCACTGCCAACTTCTTTCTGGTTCTTGTCTCACAAATTTGAAGAATTAAATCTATGAATGAGGAAGAATGGGTGCAAAGAGTAGGATTTATTCAGGTGGGAAGAAAAGAGAGAGTGCTTTCACAGGGTGGGAAGGAACTTGATGGGTGCTGCTGCTTGAATATGTTAATCTAGGGGTTTATATAGCAAGTGGGTCAACTCTATTGGTCCATGTTTATGCTAATCAGAGTTTGGAAAAGGATTGAGTCTATTAGTTCAAATCTATGCTAATCTTCATGCAGGTCTGCCCACTACTATTTTCCCTCCTGCCACTCTTGGGGAAGTGGGAGGCTGAAGTAGATGAATCATGGATGCTTGGAGTTTGGGATTTTAGTGCTGTGTGGAATGTGCATTCACATCAGGCCCAAGACAGGCAGCTGCTGTGGGACAGGTGGGCACACCTTGCCTCAAACCCACACCTGGGCTGGGCTCCATACCTGCAGTATATGCTTACCACTCATCCACCAGCCTACCTGTGCTGCCACTCTGGGACAAGGTTTTGTCTTCAGTACCAGAGAGAAACACAGCATGTAATGTTCAGGCAGCATATAAGGAATATACCACATGATTGTACCGGTTGAAATGTGGGTGTTAGATGGGATTTTACTGGGTACAACAGCATGTAGGAGTTCTGTAAAGGGAAATTAGAAAGCATTTTGAACTTAAAAGAAAACAATAGATCACAGATTGTTAAAGGAAGCTCAAAAATGCTTAAACAACTGATAAAATGCTCAGCATTATTTCATTTATTTTAAGTTATTTATTCTCAGACACAGCATATGGACTATCTTAGTGAAAATACCAACACACACCAATGTTGCATTCTTTCATTTTGTTGCTGTGGTTTATACATGTCAATTAAGTTAGCTAATATTACTAAGTCTTTTTTGACATTTCTATTTTTCTGTCTATTTGATTCACAAACGCATATTGAATCTACAACAATGTTTGTTTATTTATAAATTCAATTATGTCAGTTTCTCCTTTATGTGTTTTGAAATATTCTGTTACTTGCTACAGACCTACTTAGAGTGTTGTGTATTCACGATAAATTGACACATTCACAATTATGAAAGGTTTCAAAACCATCTGTAATGAAACAATCTTGGAAAAAGCCAGAGAAGAGCACATTAACAATAGAGGAGCAATGACAGGAGTATGTATCAATTTATCATCAAAACAATAAGATCTGGGAAACAATTGAAAGTCACATGCTGAAAACAAAATCCTGTCAACATGAATGTAAGCAGTCTGGAAGAATCTTTCAGAAATCCAGAACACATAAAGGTATTTTCAAACAAACAGTAGCTAAGAACATGACCCATCAGCAGAAGGTCATTTCAAGTAATGGTAAAGATCTATAAAAGAAAACAGCTTCTAAAGTGATGCATTTCTGGACAAACATAAAAGGATATGTGTAATTTCTCTAGACAAAGAGAAATTGAATGAAGTAAATACATTAAAGAATTAAACACAGATGAAAGAAAGTAGACTGTATTTTTACATATTATACAAAGTGAAGTATAACATTCTAATTACAATTCTGTTTTTGTGGATGTACAGGATGTGGAGTTACAGTGGTCGTGTATTTATACATATGGACATGAATGTTATGTATAATTCATTCTAGTATCTTTCCTATTTCTTCCCTTCCTATTAGTTTCCTTTGTCTAATCCAATGATATCCCTACCCTCTTTGTTGGGGATCAAAATGCACATAGGAGAGAAAACATTCAGACTTTGGCTTTCTGGGATTGGCTTGTTTCACTTAGCCTGATATTGTCTAGTTCAATCCATTTACCAGAAAATTCCATAATTTCATTGTTCTTTTTTTTTTTTCAGCAATGTGATCTCATCTTTTTTTTTTTTATTGGTTGTTCAAAACATTACAGAGCTCAAGACATATCATCTTTCATACATTCGACTCAATTGGGTTTTGAACTCCCCAAATACATAATACAGACTCACTTCTGTTACATACTCACATTTTTACATAATGGCATATTAGTGACTGTTGTATTCTGCTACCTTTCCTATCCCCTACTATCCCCCCTCCCCTCCCCTCCCCTCCCAACATCCCTCTCTACCTCCTCTGCTGTTGTTCAATTCTCTCCCCTTTTTTTCCCCCCACCCCCTTGCCCCTCATAACCTCTTATAATTTCATTGTTCTTTATGGCTTAGTAATATTCCATTGTATGTATATGCCATATTTCCTTTATCCACTTATCTGCTGAAGGGCTCTTAGGTTGGTTCCATAGTGTGGCTACTGTAAATTGAGCTGCTATAAACATTGATGTGGCTGCATCACTATAGTATGCTGATTTTAAATCCTTTGAGTGTAAATGGAGGAGTGGGATAACTGAGTCAAAAGGTAGTTCCATTCCAAGTTTTCTAGGGACCCTCCATACTTCTTTCCATAATGGTTGCACCAATTTTCAGTCCCACCATCAATGAATGAGTGAACCTTTTTCCCCATATCTTCATGAACATTTATTGTTACTTATATTCTTGGTAATTGCCATTCTGACTGGAGTGAGATGGTATTTCAGTGTAGTTTTAATTTGCTTTTCTCTAATTACTAGAGTTGTTGAACAATTTTTCACATATATTTTGACCCTTTGTATTTCTTCTTTGAAGTGCCTGTTCTGTTCCTTTACTCCTTTATTGATTCTTTTTTCCTTTTGGTGTTAAGTTTTTTGACTTCTTTGTATATCCTGGAGATTAAAGTCTACTTGAGTTGTAGGTGGTAAAGATTTTCTCCCATTCTGTGGGCTCTCTCTTCATGTTCTTGATTGTTTCCTTTGCTGTGTAGAAGCTTTTTAGTTTGACTCCATCCCATTTATTGATTCTTGATTTTGCTTTTTATGCTTTAAAATTCTTATTGAGAAGGGCTGGGGATGTGGCTCAAGCGGTAGCGCACTCGCCTGGCATGCGTGTGGCCCGGGTTCGATCCTCAGCACCACATACAAACGAAGATGTTGTGTCCGCCAAGAACTAAGAAAAAATAAATAAATGTTAAAATTCTCTCTCTCTCTCTGTCCCCCTCTCTCTCTCACTCTCTCTTAAAAAAATAAAAATAAAAATAAATCTTACTGAGACAGTTATTTTGGAAGCTGACATGTGGGAGATTTGTGCCTAATTTCTCTTCTGTTAGGCACAGGGTCTGTGGTCTAACGCCAAGGTCCTGGATCCACTTTGAGTTGAGTTTTGTGTAGGGTGAGAAGTAGGTGTCTAATTTCACTTTGCTACATATGTATTTCCAGTTTTTCCAGCACCATTTGTTGAAGAGGCCATCTTTTCTCCAATGTGTGTTTACGGCGTCATTTTCTAGTATGAGATAACTATATGTATGTGAGTTTGCCTCTGTCTTCTATTCTGTTCCATTGGTCTTTGTGTCTGTTTTGGTGCCAATACTATGCCATTTTTGTTACTATGGATCTGTAGTTCAATTTAAGGTCTAGTATTGTGATGCTTCTTGCATCACTTCTCTTGCTAAGCATTTTTTTTTTTTTGGCTATTCTGGGCCTCTTATTGTTCCAAATGAATTTCACAATTGCTTTTTCTATTTCTGTAAAGAACATCATCAGAACCTTAACAGGAATTACATTAAATCTATATAGCACTTTGGCAGTATGGCCATTTTGACAATATTAATTCAGCCTATTCAAAAACATGGGAGAGCTTTCTATCTTCTAAGATCTTCTTCAATTTCTTTCTTTAGTGTTCTATAGTTTTCATTGTAGAGGTCTTTCACCTCTTTTGTTATATTAATTCCCAAGTATTTTATTGCAGGGGGTGGGGGGTGACTATTATCAATGGGGTAGTTTCCCTTATTTCTCTTTTAGCTGATTCATCATTGGTGTATAGGTATGCAACTCATTTGTGGTTGTTAATTTTATCCTGCTACTTTGACAAATTCATTTATCAGTTCTCTGAGTTTAGGTTTTATTAGCCTCCAAGCTCTTCCTAGGATTGGTGTGAAGATTTTAAATTAGCTCACCTCTCAGGCTTGACAGATGCCAGATGACACTGGTAAACTGTCCCGGGGGGGGGGGAAGCCTGGGTTTCACTTGTTTGGTGGAGGGGTCAATTTTCATTCCCTTCGGATGTGCATTAACTTTATGTTTTTAAGACTCTTGGATTTAAACTCCAAACTCAATCAATTTATCTTCCACCTTTTCGAGTGCTTGGAGGCGCAACTCTTTCAGCCAGATGCAACTCTCCCAACCCTCTATTTCAAGGAGAACCCTCTATTTCAAGGAGAGGTGAAGGAAGAAAGTTTGGTATGTTTCACCAACCAGTTCTCCCCTATATAAACCCCTCTCCGCTTTTGATTTTCTCATAGTCTCTTAAACATGCACTATGCTATGTTTTGTGGGTTGGCAAAACCTATTCTTCAGTGGTTAGGAGCAGTTGTCAGGATTTTCATCCCTCAGTTGCTGTTTCTCTAAGCTTGAGCTGCAAAATGGTTTCTTCCCTCCCTCTAATTTCCTTGGTAGCTGGGATAAATGTGATGTGAAAAATATAGATACAGAGAGCTGATTATATCAAGAAACTCAGATAATCATGTGATTCTTGTCTTTAAGTCTATTGATATGGTAAATCACATTTATTGATTTCCACATGTTGAACCAAACTTGCATCCATAGGAAAAAAAAAACCACTGGATCATGGTGCACTATCTTTTTAATGTATTTTGTATATGGGTTGCCAGTGTTTTATTAGGAATTTTTGCGTCTATGTTCATAAAGGATATTGGTCTGAAGCTTTCTTTCCTTGATGTGTCTTTGTCTGAGCTTGGTATCAGGGTGATACTGGCTCCATAGAATCAGTTTGGAAGAGTTGTCTCTTTTTTTATTTCATAGGATAATTGGAGGAGGATTGGTGTTAATTCTTCTTTAAAGGTTTCATAGAACAGGGTTAAGAATCCATGTGGTCTTGGCTTTTCTTTATTGGAAGGTTTTTGATGGCTGCTTCAATTTTATTACTTGATAGTGATATGTTTAAGTTTTTTGTATTTTTCCTGGTTCAGTTTGGGTACGTCCATCAATAAGAAATTAATTTAAAAAAAATAACAATGGGGGCTGCAGGTATAGCTCGGTAGAGTGCTTGCCTTGCACGCACAAGGCCCTGGATTTGATCCCCAGCATCACAAAAAACAAAACAAAACAAAATAGAAAAAGAGGGAAAAAAACCGAACTAACTATGGGTAAATGGCAGGAAGATAAGTGGAGCAAAGGGAGCAGGGGGTGGGAAAAAGGTCTGGGGAGGGAGCAGGAGTGAGGAGAGAGACCAGAAGGGGAGGTACAGGGGGCTGAATTAGAGCAAGACATAGTCCAGGCTTTTATAATTGTGTCAAAAATGGATTCCACTGACATGTATAACAAAAAAGAACCAATAAAAAAAAAGGAAAATTCAGAAAGCTCCAGTAGTTCAGACAGTGTAATTTAAACACAGGAATGCTAAGACAAATCAAGCTAGTGTACAGCTGAATCAGTTAAATGATTTTCAGATAAAATAGGAAAGAAGGAAGGATGAGCATAGGACCAAGGGATTTTATTCTTTTTTTTATCCTTATGACCTATGACGAACACTGATAAGGTATAACAGATGTAAATTTATTTTGCTTTCCTTCAAACTGTTTAAAAATAATTGTCTTTCTGAAGACAAGTTTCAAATTTATTTTTCAAATGACACTAGCTCCCAAAACTTTATTCTTATTGTCTTATATTTCTCCCATTATTATTTTTGGGGGGTTCCAGGGATTGAACTCAGGGACACTCAACCACTGAGCCACATTCCCCACCCTATTTTGTATTTTTTATTTAGAGACAAGATCTCACTGAGTTGCTTAGTACATTGTTTTTGCTGAGGCTGGCTTTGAACTCATGATCCTCCTGTCTCAGCCTCCTGAGCCACTGGGATTACAGGTGTGTGCCCCTGCGCCTGACCTCTCCTATAATTATTGTAGAGTGATGGCTGTATCTTTCACTTCTGTGAAGAACATTTGTGTATGTACCTGTGTGTGGTGATTTATTGTTTAGTTTTTTATGAAAGGATTGTTTTAAATAGAAGGCACATTGACATCCACATCCAGTGCTCGCTCTACATTCCTTTAGGCCACATTTCCAGGCCTCTTAAATTCATTTGTACCATACCTGTAGTAATTACCCAGGTGATATAAGTGGAAGTGAAGAATGTCACCTAGAGATCAAGAAACTAAAGTGAAATCATGTGCTATTACCATTCTCTCTCCGCTCTGTATCTGTGGCCCTATGTGGATAATAATTGGAGGAGCTTGGGTCTGTGGAATGAAGTTTCCTACCAATCTGCATTAAAGGCCGATTTTATCACACTAAGCTCTTTTGTATATAGAAGGTCTTCAGTACTAGAAGCAGCCACTCGACACCATGTAGGAGACCACACATTCTTACAAAACAACTTATCCAAAAATAAAATAAACACTCCAATTATTAGTTATTTTTTAAAATATTTACCTATTTATTTGTTTTTGCATTACAATTCTTAATAATAAACAAAATTGAATATTATAGATTAGGAGTAACAAATCTATTTGGCGTTATATAAATCATCAAAAAAGAATGTTTAGTAAAATATTTTCCTTTTAGTCAAATCCAAAAGGAAGTATAGAAAAAATGTGATAGATTTAGTAGATGTGATCCTATTAAGATTGTTTGAGATCACCTCTTAGTGGATATGGGAGCAAGTGAATGCAAATATAATGCAGAGTTTTGATTCTCTGTTCCTGTCTGGTGCAGGGAAGAAAGCAAAGTGCATGACCCGCTCCATCATCAGCATCAAAGTCCCAGGCCACTTTGGTTCCAGCAGAGAACACCACATAGAGGACTGCAAAAATGGGGTAGGATAGAGGTTGAAGCATTTTGCTTGTTGACTCATCCCTTAAGAAATTCTCTGTCCCTGCTCCACCTTCAAAACTTTATTTAAAAATATGTATTTTATTTATAGAGCAGTTTTATGTCCACAGAACAGTTGAGAGGAAGGTAGGGAGATTCATGCCCACTGCCCTCTCACGCGGGCCCAGACTCCTCCACTACCAGCTGTCACTGCAACTCGCAGACCGACCTGGACACACCAGCACATGGAGAAAGTGTGGCCGTTCATTCCCTTACTCAGACATGAGGGTTTTGGGCACTGTTCCTTCCTGACCTGTTGTTCTCTCTCAACTTTCAATTTAAGGCATCAGTGAATTGGTTTTCTTAGTTTCCTAAGTTGGCCTCATGTTGCTGCTAGGTTTATAATTATTTTGCCACACTTTTAGATTTATGTCTTCCTGCTCTCAGAGGAGCAGAAAATGTTTTCTCAGTAATAATATTCTCTATGCTTAGGACACATGTGTGTGCAAATATTCCTGCTAATGTTTATCTATGATATTGCATGAAATAACACGATTCTCATGCTTGTATCTGTGAGTAAAGTTAGAAGACGAGTAATGAAAATATTCTTGGTTATACATTTAAATTTTTGTTTAAAATATGTTTGGGGGATTTCATTTTATGTGTTTAAAGTAATGCTTATATTTTACCAAACTCACTTTCATAAACCAGAAGGTTTATTATAATATGATGTTGTGGTGAGCCGTGTCAGCGGACTGTGGTCGCCATTACAAGATGGCGCTGATAAGCGCCGTGGCCTGTGATAAACAACTCCTTATTTTGGGAGAGATGGCACGTAGCTGTAAAACACCCTATGAGAAAGATCCACGTGACAGTTGTGCATTGGGGCTTGATGTGCTTTATCAAGGCTGGGGCGCTCGGGTGAAGTAGTAGTAGTAGTAGCAGTAGTGGTAGTAGCAGTAGTAGCAGTAGTAGCAGTAGTAGTAGTAGCAGTAGTAGTAGTAGTAGGAGAAGCTTCCAGAGACACATAAGTAAAGGCCTGAATAAACTGCTTAAAGAAGAATCCTGTGTCGTGTCCTCCTTGCTGGCGAGGGGTCATGGCATAATGTGACAAAATTATATTCATGATGTAATAATACAATAAGTGCTTGCAATAAGAAATGTGGTTAAGAAGGTGCTCTGGCTGGAGAAGAGCTAGAAAAGAGACCAAGGAGATGACAGGAGGTAGACAGTTTCTTCCTTATGGGACTTCAGCTTCTGTTCCTTGTAGAAGAGAAACCACTGCAGAAGCTGAGAAGCAAAATGATTACACTTAGATTTAAATAGAAGAGATGCATATATTTTTGATACCATACTAAAGGGAGGGGAACACTGGAAGCCCAGACACTATGTAGGAAGTTCTTGCTGACTGTAGGTAAGAAGGCGTGGCTCACTGGTCTAAGGTGAATGGACAAAGGAGGTCACAAGTGATTGAATGTTGAATATATGTCTGTCTTACACATTATGAGATTCACTGAAGAGTTGATACTGTTGCAACCCTTGAACAATAGAAAACACAAAAGTTGTGTTGTTGTTTGGGCCTAAAAATAAAGATTTGTCAAATCAGTGAAGGAGAGGCAAAGATTTACTTTGGTAGGGGAAAAAAAAGATCAATAATCTTCAGGACATCTTAGGTCTAAGATATCTATTTGCTATTAGACATAAATATATAAATAAATAATGGAAAATATAAGTCTTTTTGTAGAGTATTCCTAGGGACATAAGTTTTGAATAATAGATGGGATTCTCTGTGACTTTCTAAGTTGTAAATGTGGAGACTGTAGACAAGAGTAGCATTCAAGGCCAGAACCAGAGGCCCATCAGTGTTAGGAGGATGAAGATAGGAGGAATTCAGCCATAGTGTGAGTCCTGCAGCCAGCAAGGCAGGTGGGCAAGGGAAGAACGGATGCTGATGTGATATCAAAGCAGAGAATGCTACATAGAATTTCACTCACGGTGTTTTATCTCAACTTTAGCCAAATCACTATGCAATACCAGGCAAAAATAGAAGATAGACAAATATTTGCTGAGTGAATAAGAGAAATTCTGTCAATACTAAACATATTATTGCATAAATATTATATACACATTATTTTTAAGTTTTGAATCCTAACGTAGAGAACTACTATGCCTTACCAGATGTAGGAAACAAATTAAATAAATAATGTCACTAACAAAAATAGGTTTCTCCTAAAAAATAATCAAAATTATTTTTGTTATCAAATATTTTGGAGCAAATATAAAATTTTATAAAAAGGCAGACCCCTAGAACTATTATAAATGTATATTTTCCTTCATAAGTCATAATTGATAAATTATAATAAAATCTGAAAAGAAAATTATAAAATAATATGAGAAACTGAATAGGATTTCAGTTACTTTAGATATATGACCATATAAATTAGTATCAAGAAAGTAAAAGTCTCATTGAAAAATTTCCCCCTAAATTAGAAATCTATTGTTAAATATTAACACCACTGAAATGGCTAGTCTCTATGGAGTACAATGGAGAGATGTTAGTAATGAAAATAAAAACCCCCTTGGCTAAAACTAGTGGAAATATAGACATCTAATCATGTAGGTGATACATATCCCTGTGTGAGTTTAAGCCAGTGAGCTACTTGTGTAAAATAGAACAGAAGCCCTGGTTGATCCCAATACAGAGAACACACACTTCACTGATAACAGCTTATGGTAATCAACAATGAAGGCATTATTGCATCAATATACTAATTAGAATTTCTTCCTTTCAATTTGGTGTGGATTTTGGTGATTGGCTGCTCCACCTAAGCAGAACCTGGATATTTGTATGTTTGTGTTAAAAGAGTGGTACAATGGGAAAAGTGGTCATCCTGCAATTTGATATAGCTGCTAAAATCAAAGGGATATGATTTGATCATATTCAGTTTCAAAAGTCAACACAAGCAGAAAGTACTCAGAAGCCAACAGTATAGAAGCTATCTATCCTACAAGGCAAC
>NC_135485.1:77112320-77185785 GCF_052094955.1 Ictidomys tridecemlineatus | reverse complement strand
TCTCTGCTCCCCCCAGCTCACTCTTGAAAGGCCTTCTGTTCTGCCAGCCATAGTGACATCTGCTGGCGGACATGGGAAGTCACAAATCTGGGGGACCCTCTCAACCAAACCTTGTTAATGTTGCCATTTATCATAGGGGCAGGGGTACGGGCTCTGGAGGGCTGGGCGTCCTGTCATTTCTCCCATACCCTCTCCCAAGAGAGCATCCATGTCTCAAGCAGCCAGTTTCCACCTTCGATTCGCAGAACTGAAAGTCAGGCAGATGCAAACCCCAATGCTAGCGTGGGCCCTGGAGAAGAAGCCACCACTCCAGGTGACAATAGACTTGACTGGATGCTTGGAGACTGAAGCAAGGCAGTTCTCACCCACCTCTTCTCCCTCCTCATTTTCAGCAGGCCTCTGCCTGCGGTTAGGAGAGGAGTGGAGCTCTGTCCCCCACCTGACCCCACTGTCTCAGCACTGCTTTAAGGGCAAACTTGCAACTAGGTGAGTCCAAAGAGGATTATTCCAACTCAGAGTTTCTTTTCTTCTAAATTAACGCAGTAGATGTCCACTTTGCGTTTCTGAGAAGTTCATGGTGTCCTAAGAACTCCATGTCACTTTTGCTACTCAAAGTGGGGTCCCTTGGTCAGCAGCACCAGCATCCCTGCTCAGAGCCTGTGAGAAACACTGCTACTCAGAGGTGCTGGCGTTTTGCACTGACAGAAGACACTTTGAAAGAAGCCCCGAGGCTATATCTGCACATACCCAAGTTCATGTGCTTGTACTCCACACTGGGTTCCTCACCTTGGCGCCCTTGGCTCATCAGGCCATATCCTTCTTAGTCTGTAGAGGTTTTCCCCGTGCAGTGTAGACATTCAGCAGCACCCATGGCCTCTACCTGAGTTGTGCACCAACACCCCTGACTTGTGATAACTCAAAAGGTCTCCAGGCATTGTCAAATGACCCGAGGGGAGGGGGAAAGTCACCTGTGTTGAGACCCATCAGCTTCAGGGTCACCTGAGACCTTGTTACAAACACACATTCTCAGACCCCACCCCAGACTGGCAAAACCAGGAGCTCCAATGGGGACCAGGAATCTGATTAAACTCTCTGCAAGACACAGGAACTCTGAGGTAGATGAGGACTCAGGAAAGGCCCTGTAGTGAATCACTGTTTGGTGACAGACAAGTCACAGGGGTGCCAAGGTCTGGGCTTGGCACAAGATTCAGGAGGCACCCACACTTTGTAGGTTCAAACAGCAATTCTTTATTCCAGCTCTCACACCGCCTCCACACAGGTCCAGGGGCAATCGCGTTCTGCCGTCTCCCGCACAATCCACCTACTCCACGAGGCTATCTCCAAATCCCATTTTAATCTCACGAGAACTCAACGGGAACAAGCAGCAGGAACACCCTAATCCCAGCAATAATCTTCAACCACCAACTTCCCTAAAACCCATTATCTTAAACTGGCAACGCCTTAAACTCAAGGAGCCGGTTACTTCCTCAAACCTGATCAGCTCTAAACTCGGATCCGCCTTGGTCCTTGAGCAAGGTCACCTTATTAAAGCATGCATGCAATGTCCCATCGAATGTCCTCTAAGCAGCATGGGGTACGCTTGGCAAGGAAATTTCGATGCGTCATTCCTACTTGGTAATGGCCCTCAGCACAGGGGCCACAGCATGACCAAGAGGTTGCAGGCTGTGGGGGATAAAGAGCCCAAAGCTGGAGCCACATGGGAGGGTTTGCAGCCACACTTCCCCCTGTACTATCTCCATGACCTTGGCCAAGCGACCTGATCTGTCAGTGCCTCAGTTGCCACCTATGGACAACAAAAGCACTGTTCCTCCTGCAACTATTGAATGATGAGGAAGTTTTTACGTTAAGGTGCTTAGAAGAGTGCTCTGTACCAAGAGCTTCGGACACGTCACCTACTGGTCTCATCTTCACCATCACTTTCCTGTCTTGACCCGGATTGTTAAGTCCCCTACAAGCCAGCCAGGCAGGTGCTTCATTCTCTGCCACATCCTCGGCCGGGAGCCCTAGCCTGGGCTAGATCAGGCTCTCAATGAACATCAGTGGAGAAAGGCATTGCAGTGTGGGAAGTCGTTCTCGCACGTGATTGGGCAGCTCCCTGACTAGGTGTGAGGCCTTCCGGCTAAACTGTGTCAGAACTAATCCCCACCCTTTCTAGGTGCGAGAGCCCATCCGTGTGGGGGTGTGACTGACCACTGACCCTGAGACCAATCACTGACCCTGACCTTGGAATGCTGTCCCCCTCGACCTTCATTGGATGGAATTTTCCCCTGAATTTCTTGTTCCCCAATAAAAGGCCATCCTCTGGCGTGCTCTCTGTCTCTCCTGATAGTCTTGTGTAACCTCACTGCCCACCCGGTGGCTCCAGGCAGGAGCCAGAGGGAGAGCCGTCTCAGACCTGTTGAAAAAAAAAGGTAAATTGAGTTTATGTGTGTTTATTTTGATCTCACTAGTTAACTTCTATGCTTAGAACCTCTAGTATGAGGCTAGCGTGCTGGTTGCGCGGCTGAATTTGCAGTGCCCCCAAGGACATGAGGACACCAGCAGAAGCCCTCTGTCTCAGGGACTTGAACTTTGCTATGGATCCTGTATGTTCTGCAGAGGGACCCCAGCTTCCTGGATCTGATTCTATTAGAAGGTGGCCTTGCAAATGTGGCAACTGGGCAAAACTGAGCTTTTCCGTCCATGTGGATTAGACGGAACCTCAGGTAGATCTACAGGCATGCTGTAACCAACAGTCAATCAACACACGCTTAGAAAATCATGGAAAGGCTAATGATGGGGGCGGGGTGCTTCACAGATGCTGTGTGTTTTCTTCCTCTACTTCTAGGAGTCTCTCTACACTCCTCCTGAAGTCAGTCATACAACTATCCCCATTTCAGATATGCAAATACTGAGGCCCCAAGAGGTTACAGACATGTCCAAGGTCATTGTCTAGTAAACAGTGAAAGTGTTCTTCTCATGCTGGTCTCTGATTCCAAACCCACACCTGCCTTTCTTCCCAGGGCACTTCCTGGTCTGCACACAGGGATTATATGCCTTAAGATTGGGAGGACAATCCTACTTTCAAACCTTCTACCTCATGTTATGCTGAAGACAATCCTAAGCAGCAGAGCACGTGTCTTATTTGGTTTAAAAACTCCATCTCTGGTAGTAATGAGATCTCTCTGCCACAGCCCCACCAGACAGCCACCTGGGATGAAGGCAGAGTGACCACAGGAGTGTGAAGAGAGAGGACAAGATTCAGGAAATTGCGAGACATAGAAGCAAGAACTGAATACACTAGCACAGACAGGACTTGCAGAGAGTGCAGCTGAGAGACCTGGAGCAGGGCGGGAGCAAGCCAGCGCATTCCACGGGTATTGATGAAGGTCTGCTGTGTTCCTGGCACTATGCTGAGAAGTAGATGCTGCATTGAGTACAGTCTCTGACCTTGCCCTGCTAAAGATCCCAGTCTGGGAATTTAAAGCTGGATGATATTGTCTAGCACTATGCCATTTCTTCACACTCCAGCTGACCTCTAGCCCCCAGCACCATGGCCCATTTGCCTACAGTGAAGGCCAGCAGCAGCTTTCCGTCATGGCTAGCAGGAGTGGGTGGAGAACCCCAGCTCTCTCACTCTGTAGGAAGGCTTCTATTAGTAGCATGATCTACATGGACCCCCAGCACTCCTTAGCAGGACTGTGCTTAGTGGCTCAGTGACAACAACTGGCTGGTACACCCTGTCTTCCAGTTCCTAATCACTTCCTGTTCCCACCTGGAGTTTTCTAGCATCACCTCCTAAGAAAACTACTTGCTAACAAATCTGGATCACAGGTTCCCTACACTTTAACCTCAGGGAAGCCAGAGCACAAAAGAAGGTTCTAGAAATGTTTGCAGTGATCCCAGTCTATCTAGCCATTTTACCCCTGTTGTTGGTTCTCCTTGGCTGCTCTGACTGCCCTGATAGGTTTAGGAGAAAAGACAAGCTGTATTTTGGCATGTAAAAAGAATTCAGGACAAGTCTCTTTCACACAACTTACCAAGTAGGGGCATATGATGTACCAGAGTTTAGGACTTCAAGGCTGCTGTCAGGTGGTTCCCGGGCTCTTCTGGTCCTCACCCTCACTCAATGTCTTTTTGTTGGTGATGTAGTTCAGCAATGGATTACTGGCCCAGAGACTTGTTCAATATTCCTCAGCAGTAGCAAAACGCTGTTGCCATTATAGGTAGCCAACTCCAGTAGTAGCATGATCTACATGGACCCCCAGCACTTGCCCACAATCTGCCCCGCAAGCAACCATGCTGTCTAAAATATACATCATGCTTAATTGTGTGGAAGAATTCTACATCTAGCCAAACCACAAGAGCTTGCAAAAGCCAGCCCAATAACATTTAGAGGATTCTCTCTCCAAAGCAAGCTTGCCAATGCCTGAGTGCCCACACACTCTATTGGCACCAACCTCACTTCCTTTTACAATGCACATCCACCAAGATATCATCGCCTGTGGTGGTTGAGCAGGCCTCTCCAACAAACAAGGTGTTTTCAGATGCACATGAATGAACTTACCAAAAATACTGGAAGAAAAAAATTCACTCTCTAAGATATGATGACGGAGCTGCTCTGTGATCTAGACCATCCCCCTCTCCTGCATTCTTTCTGTTTTCCTCTGTCTGGCTGGACCTCCACCTCAGCCCAGAAGGATGTGTCCTTTCTAGTCAGAAGCCCTGTCATGGCTTCCATTTCCAGGCCCTGCTTCCTGGTTATCTGCAGCCAGGTCTCAGTTTCAAGGTAGTCTCTTCAGATCCCTTCCCTACCCTAACCACAGTGTGGGCTTTGGCCCCATCCTTTACTCTCTACACCACCATTCTACATTATAGTCTTTCTGTCCCTCTCTTTGACCCAGGACTACCCATGACTGACTCCTCCAAACAACAAGCTGTTGAACCAGGTGGCATCAGAAGGTAGAAATGACCTGATTGCTAACTTGAAGATTTCACAGAATAGTTCAAGAGACAAGGAATATCCTGAACCAGTGAAATGACATAAGAGGAAGTCAATGAATTCTAACCTCAAGGATAAATTCTACAGTACACTGGCTGTCAAATTCAGCTACACACTGGAGCCACCTGGGAGCTGTGCATAGTACTGACCGCTGGACCACCCACTGGCCCTGGGCTGATGGAATGGCTCTGGGCTAAGATGGGACAGTGGGGTTTGTAAATTACCAGTTGAGTATAATATAAAGCAAACTTTCAGAACACTGCTTTTTCCCCACATGAAGAACTGTGTGCATACAGATGCAGAAGTACACAAATCTGCAGCATAAGGCTCCTTGAGGGCCATAGATTAAAAGCACTGTAGTTACCAGCACCCTGGCTAGGCACACCACCAGCCCCCTGGAAGCCTCCTATTTCCACCTTCCAGGTTTTTGCAGCCCTGCCATCCAAGCATGGAGGAGTCCTCCCTGCTGAGAAATTTCAGTGTGCATAATGGAGAGCCCTCTCTCCTAGGAGTCCCTGCTTTGACAATAAGTGCACTGGAGAAGTTTAAATCAAGTGGGAGGCACATGGGCAGGCTTCCTGGATGAGGCCCTATTGAAGGGAGGATAGGATCTGAGGAGTGGACCAGAGAGAGGAAAGATGGGAAAGGGAGGGAAACAGGCGAGGGCAGGGCGGCAGCATCACTGGAAAAGAGGCCCCAGGAGGAAATGCTACAGACTCTCAGCTGAAGACACCCATGAGGGCTTGAGGAGTTTTCAAGCACAGCCTTCCTTGCCAATATGTGTGAGCTTCCTGTTCAATAGACACTTTACAATTTTTTTTTTTTTTTTATTCCAAGAACCACTACCGTGTGGAACTTGAATGAGTTTAGTGGTAAATGACATGGAGGGACCCGCATTTAACAAACAGGTTTACTGATGGCACAAAGGCTTCAAAGTGAAACTGTGTCTGCCAGTTATTACAAGTCATTCTGCGGCACTCTAGTTCAAACAGGGACAGCCACAAATTCCTCACTGGGAACACACTTTACTGCCAAAAGTGGAAGCTGCTTGGATGAACCACTTCACTTCTGAACTTCTAAGCTGTCCTGAGCAAGCACATTCAGAACCCACTTCAGGCCCAATAGGAAAAGTGTACCTATAAGAGAACCCTTGTAGCTCTGATCACCAACGTTAAAAAGGAAAGCTGCTCTTTGAAGAAAATCCATTTGCCAATGTTTCACTGAAATCAATGGTTCCCCCTTACTCAGAAAACAAAATAGAAACACAGGAGCCTTCATGCACGGAATCTGAATTTCCAATGGAACAGATGCTTCAGAGAGAAACTGAGAGTGCCGGCTCTGAGAAGCGGTTCCACTTCATGCAGCTTCAACCAGAAACAAACCTCAATGTGCTTACAAAGAACAAGACCGTTCCTTCAGTTGGAAGCTGCCTGCACAAAATGTTTCTGTTCTGCACTTCCAAGCTTTTCTCAGCCAGCAAGTTCAGACGACGTTTACACCCAAAGTGCAAATTGTGCTACTCAGAGATCCCTTGGGACATCACCGATATTCACGTGGAACATTGGACGGTTGACAAGATAAATGGCCGAGTTTCATTGAAATATTTTTCTCATTTTTTTTCTGAAAACTCACTGGAAATGAAGGCGCCCACGAGCAACAAACTCTGCTTTATACAAGACACAGAAACTTCTAAGTAAAGCCCGTGACTGCTGGCTCTGAGAAGGGGTTCCAATTCCTACTAGTTCAACCAAGCCCAAATCCCAATATGCTCTCTAGAAACACATTTACATCCTGCAATTGAAGCTGTTGCACACCCTGCTTCTCTTCTGCACTTCACACTCTTCTCACCGAGCACATTCAGAGAGCAGTGCAGGCTCAGTATCCGAAGTGTGCTAGCAGGAGAGCCCTTGTACCTCGGAGCACTTGCTCAGATAGGAAGCCATGGGACTGCTGGGTGGATCAATTCCTCAAAGATTCTTTGGAATCCATTCCTCAAGCAGATTCTGAAAACTATCTTGAAATTGCATGAGCCTGTCTGCAATGATCTGTGCTTTACTGAGTGCAAAGATGGTTCCAAGTGAAACGGTGCCATCAGCTCTGACAAGAGGTTCTGCTTCCTGCATGTTCAACCAGGGAAAAACCGCCACGTGTTCACTGAGAACAAAGCTACTTTGTGCACAAAATTTTTCTGTTTGCCCCCTACAAATGCATCTCAGGATGCACATTCAGAACACATTTCCTGCAAAATCATGACAAAGTATCATTGCAAAAGTCCATTCTGGTCTAGCATCACCAACATTAATTAGGAAATGAATTGCATAGGTTTCATTGTATTCCCTTGGTCTCCTTCTTCTAAAAACTCATTGAAATTGCAAGTGCCTGACAGCAAGCAACTTACCATTGACCAAGAGCACAGTTGTTTCCAATAGAAACTGTGCCTGCTAGCTCTCAGAAGCCACTGGATTTAAGGCTACTTCAGCCAGGATCAAAGCTCAATGGGCACGATGAGAAAAATGTCATTTCCTAATATGGAAGCTGCTTGACAAAATTCTTCTATGCTGCACTTCCAAAATATTCTCAGGAAGCACACTCAGAGCACAGTTTCAGCCCATATGCAAAGAGTGCTAGCAAGAGAGCCCTTGGACCTAGGTTCAGCAACTTTGAGAACTGTGGGCCCACTGGGAAAAGCAATTCCCCAAGGTGGATTGAAATCCATTGCTCAATTGTTTGTCACAGAATTCACTTGAAATCCAAGTGCCTGCCTGCATTGAACTTGCACTGACCAATTGTACAGATGCTTCAGAGGGAAACTGCCACCTCTGAGAAGCGGTGGTTCTTCATGCTAGTTTAAGTAGTGACAAACCCCAATGTGCTCACTGAGAACAAAATGAGCTCCTGAATGTTGAAGCTGCTGAGAGACTGCTTTACTTTTGCACTCCCAAACTACTCTCAGCAAGCACATTCAGAGCCGAGGTCAGGCCCAAAATACAATGTTGGCTGACAAGAGAGGCCTTGCACCCAGGATCACCAATTTTGAGAAGGCAATGAGGACTGCTGAAAAGAACAATTCCACAAAATTCCATAAAAACCCACTCATCAGACCTTTCTGAAAACACTGGAAATGCAGGTTTCATGCAAGGAACTCTGGGTGACAGATGGCAAAGTTTGCCAAATGCAAACATGCCTACCAGCTCTGAAAAGCCGTTCTCATTCACACTGCTTCAACCAGGGAAAATCCCATGTGCTCACTGAGAACAAGTTAGCTTGTGCCACTTGAAGCTGCTTCCACAAACAGTTTCACTTCTGCACTTCTAAGCTGTTCTCCTCAAGCCCTTTCAGAGAACAGTTCAGACATGAAACACAAAGGGTGCCAGAAAGAGATCTCTTGAATCTAGCATCACCAACTTTCAGGGGAAAAGAGTACCAGCTGAGAAGATCAGTTCTCCAAAGTCTCACTGACATCCATTTGTCACACTTGTTTACAACATTCACTTGAAGTGCAGGTGCCTACATGAGTGAACTGTTTTTGATCAATGGCACAGAGGCTTCAATGTGAAAGCATTCCTGTCACCTGTAAGAAGCAGTTTTGCTTTCTTCTTGGTCACACAGAAAAAAACAGCAAGAGCCTACTTACAAAAAAGTTAATCAACAAAGCAAATTGAAACTGCTTGCAGCAAATGGCTTCCATTCCCCCACTCCCCAGCTATTTTCAGCAATCACATCCAGAGTCCAATTCCAGCCCAATATGAAATGTGTGCTCCCAAGAAAGCCTGTATAATTTACATCACCCAACTTGGGGAGGCAAGGGGAATGCTGAGAAGATCAGTTCTCCAAAGGTTCATTGAAATCCAAAACTCCTATTTTTTCATAAAACTCATTGAAAGGCAGGGGCCTCACCTGCAGCCATCAGTGGTTGAATGATGGCACAGAGGCTTCAATGTGAAACCCTGAATGTCAATCATTACAAGTGCTTCTGACACACTCTAGTTCAACCAGGGACAACCCAAAGTGCTCAAGGAGAACAAACTTTGTTCCTGCAAGTGGAAGCAGCTTGCATGAACTGCTTCAGTCAGGAAATTCCAAGCTCTTCTCAGCAAGCACATTCAGAGCACAGTACTGGCCCAATAGAAAAAGAATCCTAGCAAAAGGGTCTCACACCTACAATCACCTTCATAAGGTAGCATCCCATCTTCTGTGTGGAAGTGGGTTTCTTCTTGGCCCTTATGCTGTGGAGGAGACCACTAGAAGCTCAGCCTCATGCAGGACCATCTGACCTGGACATTTTGCAAACCCTATGAAGCCCTCACACAAGCTCAAATGCTACAGGACTTTGCAGAATAGTCCAGGTAACAGTAGACATTCATTCATTGTCTAGAGTCTACAGATTCCTATATGCATGTCATTCATTATCATCAAATGCACAATTTTGATTAAAAATCATATAGCTAGCTAGATAGATAGATAGATAGAGATATCATTCCAATTTGAATCAAAAAAATCAGAAATATTCCCAAATCCAAAGAGTGGATCCCCATTGTGATGCTACCAGTGGAAAATTCCACAGCTGACCTCATGGGATGGTTCACAGTGAAAACACAGCTGCATGAAAAATATTACATGACATGACCTTCTGGTTATGTGGAAAGTGGCATGTGAAGTACACATGCATGTCTTCTTCAGACATGGGATTCATTTGCAAGACACCTTATGTAATGGAAAATACTCCAAAATGGGAGAAATCAGAACCACATCTCCAAAGTATTTCAGAAGAGACCAACTTCATCTGTGTATCTATCGCTCAGTGAGTGTGTGTGCTCGTGTGTGTGTGTGTGTGCTCTAGTGTGTGTTTGTGTGTGTGTGTGCTCTAGTATGTGTTTGTGTGTCTTTGTTTGTGTTTGTACCATGATAGCCGATACTTCATTGCCCCCATTGGAAAACTGACTCAGATAATGCCATCTGCCAAACTCCTAAAAACCAAACTTCTTGCTGATACAAGGAAACATTCCTTCCTGTTGGTTTGGATGTGTCCTTTAGAAATCACTGCTACATTTAGTATACTCAAATTATTACAGTAGATCAGGTAACAAAAACATATATATTTTTAAATAATAATATATTAATGGAAACAACAAATACAGGATAGAGTAACAACTGTGTTACTAAACAAGGTCAAGGACAATGGCAAACTATAGATTCAAACTTTGAAGAAAATAATTATCAATGTAAATATTCCTGGGCTGCCTCAGTCCTGCCCAGGCACACAGCAGCAGAATGGTTTTGCAAGCATCCTCAGGAGGGTTGCACCCTTCTTTGCAGGACGAGAGGGAGGTTGAGGCTGGATCCACAAATCATTCTTTTGGGAGAGGCTCCTTTTCCTCAGCACGAAGTTGGGTTTTGTGTGAGGGTTCTTTGCGTGAAATACATTGGCCTGCGCTGGAATCCTCAGCTCTGGGGAGAGAGGGGTGTACACAATAAGGTGGCTCAGGAGGTGCTCTCTGGGACACCCCAACATCTGAGAGCCTGTGCCAGAAAAGGCCAGAGCCACACACCTGAGAGCTCTCCAATTCAGCACCAATACCAACAAGACAGCCTCCACAGACCTCCCTGAGGAAGAACTAGGCAGAGCACTTCCACAGACCTAATGTCGGTTCCTATCAAAGGCTTTGGACTCCAAAACATCCCAGGTCCTCTTGCATCTGCCAAAGCACACCACTAGGGTTTGCATCTGAAATCTCCCACAAAAGGCTCATGTGCCAAAGATTCAGTCCACACATGAGCCATCTTCACAGGTGGGTTTGGAGGGAAGCATTGGATGGTGAGTGCTCTGGTGTCAACATGAAATTCTCATTCAAGATGAATACACTACTGGGGGGTGGGAGGGACTGGAAGAAAGGTTGAGCATGCTTGGAGGAAGACATAAACAGGGGTGCGCCCTGGGCAACAATACCTTGTCCCTTTTGGCTTCACTGAATCCTCATTCTCCAAGTAGAGGTCCTCCTTCTCCTCTCCATCTTTCTCTCTCTCCCTCTCTCCCAGCCTTGCTCTCTCTCTCCCAGTCTATGCCTGTTTGGCAAGGGCTGAGTAGCTCTCCACTGCCACACACTAGACCTTTATGGACAGCTTCAGTGCACAACCAAAGAGAAAGTTGTGAAACCCAGAGAAAAGGCCTAGGATTCCTCAAGTATGGCCACAGTGAGGACAGGCTGACCAGCACAGATACCAAATTAGAGCCATGCTTCTGCATTGGTGGAGCCTGCCTCCATGTGAACCAGGCTTCTGAGAATGGAGGCCAAATTCCAAATGCTGCCCAACTGAGAACAATGGTTCCAAAGACCAGCAAAGGGAATGCTTCCCTCCAACATGGTGTATGGTCCAGTGGTGCCATGACCCCAAGTGGGGGAATACAACAGCCTGCTTCTTCTTCCTCTGAACTCGTGTTTCCTGTTGCCCTTCTCTAACCTAGAGCCTGTTCTTTATCCCTTCTGGGTTGGATGTGGGGATCTCTGCTATGAATTTCTTAGGCTACCAAGGCCCCAGACAGACTTCCTCTTCCATTGATTCTACTAACCTAACAGTAGGTTAAGATAGGAGACAAGTGATTCTAGAACTCATAGGGATGGTGGTCTTCAGCATACATAGGCTGGGATAATGGCTGCTGTGGTGTTTGGCTCACAAAAACCAACCAACCAACCAACGAAAAAGCGCTGGCATTATTATCAGATGAGCTTTGTGGCTACGTGCTCAGGAAGCCCTCATCTGACTTTAGTTAGGGATCATAACCTGGCTATTGTGATCACTCCTTGGCAAGCACTCTGGTACAGAAGACCATGGAATTTATGCAAAGACAGATGATTCAAGCTGTCTCCCAGGCTGTTTTCTTCCCAATTTCATCCTGTTACTGCTTGCTAGAATCCTGGCAATGCTCTGCCAAGACAGTGGTTTTCTGGTCACACAGAAGGCTTTCAATCCTACTGCTCCAGTCCACAAAATGCCAGTTCCATCTTTAGCCCATGCATTCCCATGTTCCTCTGAAACCACTCTTATCCCAGACCATGAAACCATACTGCTCCTAGAAAGAGGATTTCCTCCTCACTACTCAAAGATTTCAGCTTTGGATGCCTGTTGATGTCCAGGGGAGGCACCTTTTAAGGAGCCAAAATATCCACTGGGGTATACCATTGGACCTTGAGACCTTCCTCCAGCAGAAGTGCAGTTGGCTTTGTGCACGAACCCAACACACCTGTTGGAGCATTCTTGGGGGTTCCGAGACTACTCTTTGGTGATAAGAGTTGACCTGAGTACACATCCTGACCCTTGTTCTCTGTCATCTGATTGTCCCACTTACTCTGACGGTGAGAGATGATTTGGCCCAGCTCATAATCCTCCGGCTTCTCCTGAGTAAGCAAGTGCAGCTCGAGGGCCCTGCGAATGATGACAGGAGCTTGATCGTGGCAGGTTACCTGAAGCAGCATGGGAGACAGGCCTTCAGGAAATGGGCCTTGAAGTGACTACTCAAGGACAGCGAGCAGGGGCATTCTGGAGGCACCTCCACTCTAAATACAAGGGCAACATCCATGACCCTACTACCTGAGGCTGACCTCCTGCTCATCACGTGGGCTCTTCCCATAGGCTACTAGCCCAATCCTTGTACATAGGACTTCCAGGACCTGACATTGCTCTTTGTGGAGCTGCACTTCTCTCCAAGTGAAAGGACCCCATTACCTGCATACAGATGCAATCACATCCCACAAGTTGGGAGGAATGGGACAATAGCCTCCAAGATCCCAGGTCTGCCCGAGGATGCAGGCGGCATTGGGAATGGCCTAGGCACAAAACCTACAGGCTTTGGTCTGGATTGCCAGGGTCCAAATCAGACCCAGGAACATGACCACACACAGGAGTGACGAAAGATAGCCACAAGAGCTCCTGGCCTCCAGAGGCTCAGTGCTGGCTGGGGTATAAGAGGGCACCTCATACGGCAAGGGTGGTCATTGGGTTACCAGGACATGTAGTGTGCTTGCTCCACATCCATACTGACTCTGCAAAGAGACCCTCTCAGCTCCTTGTTCAAGGAACATGCAGAACCTCATACTGGTGTCCTGCTCCATAGACGCCAGCATCCCATACAGGGGAACCTGCAACCTAGGTCCTGGCCTGTTCTCATCTGTCACCCATATCTGCCTCTGCCCTTCTGGACTGCATGCTGCCACCTGACACACAGAATCCCTCAGACATGGTGGTGGACAAGCTGCTGCTCTCCCTCATCTCAGCTCCAGCCCTTCACACTGACCTCTTCCTTCTTGATTCCCATCTATCCTCCTGATCATCCAGAAGCTCCAAATTCAAGAGGGCATGTGTAGTCCATGGTATTGGACCAGTGTCTGCTCCCCACCCAGGTGTAAGCACCAGGGGACACCCTTGCTCCCAGGCTTACCAAAACAGTCTTGGCCATCTTTGGACTTTGTGTTTCTAAGTGGACATGAATTAAGCAGGTGTCTCCCACCTGATTGTGGGAAAGCGGCCTGGAGGACTTGCAGGTTGATTCTGAGAACTGTGGGGGATGGAACATCAGCAAACCCAGAAACAGAAAGCCATCCCAGCCTGTCAGTTGGCTCTATGGGCTTCTAGCACATATATCCAGCTGCTCAGGCTTCTTATTTCCCCAGGTGGGAGTGGAATGGCAGCACAAGTACAGCTTGAATAAGGTAGGTGTTTACCTCCTTTCCCATGACCTCGCGGCATTTCCTCACGATGAAATAATATTTTATTTGTGGAATCATGGACAGATACATCAGTGAGTGGTCAGGGACCTTGATTTCTGCAGAGCAAAGTGGAGAGAATTGTTAGGTGGCACTCAAGGATTATACCACAAAACACCCACAACCCCTGAGAGTCTCCGCCAGGGTGAGCCGGCACCAGAATTGAGAGCCCTCCTATCCAGCTACAGTGCCACCAAAGACTCCCTTAGTGATTCTTCCCTGGAGAAGATGATGTACAGGATTCTAAACCAAAAGAGCACCTGGCAATGGAAACAGCACATTGGGCACAGAACTTCTCAGTGCAGGTTGGATCTGCCAAAGGGACACTGCTAGGCTTTGCATCAGGATTGGCAAAGGCTTTGGTGCTTAGGCCTTTCTCCCCAGGGCAGCCATGCTCACACATGGGCATTCAGGGAAGCATTGGATAATGGGCGAATTCATCCAATTGCCCTGGATGAATCCACTCATGGATGAATATGCGGAGGGGAGGTGGTATCCATCAGAGGTGTGTTGGGCATGGACATGAGAGAACTTCAGCAAGGTGGTGCCCTGGAGAATTCTATTGTTTTCTAGGATCGCTCTCCTTCCCCTTGTTTCTCATCATGAGCTGTCTGCTTGGTACTTTTATTCTGGTTCTTGTTCTACATCTGGCTCTTCTTTCTGTCGTGCATCTTCTTGTAGTTCTTTCTGGGTCTTTTCCTTGTTCCTACATGATTTATTCTTGTTCTTCTTCTTGTGTATCTCCCTCCACCCTTCCTTCTGTTCACCTCTTTCTTTTTCTTCTTCTTCCTCCTGCTCTTCATTGTGTGATCCTCTCCCCACTCAGGAGTGTCTCTTTCTCCTCCTCCTCCTTCTCCTTCTTTCTCTGGCAATGGTGGGGCATCCTGAGGAGTTCAAATCTATCACACTCTTCTGCCCAGATGCAGCTTCTGTTCAGTAGTCCAAGATGAAATCAGTTCTCAATCAATGACCAGGAGTGAAACCAAGACCAAAGACAAGTGACTTCCTTTCTTTGTCATTGTCACAGTCAGGAAAGACTGAATGACAGACACCGCATTCTGGATAGGCTTCTACCTATGGTAGTCAGCACCTCATCTGGACCAGGATTGCTAAAATAGATACCACCTCCATAAAGCTTCTCCAATGAAAACAAGGTTTCCAAACTCTAGGAGAGGGCCAGCATCACTGCCACCCTCCTGCCATAAGGCATAGATGCCATCACACCTAGTGGGTTCCAGGCCCCCCGTAGTCCTCCCTTTTGACGTCTGTTACACACAAACCTCCCCTGGTCTGGAGCCTGCTCTCAACTGATGCTAGGGTTGAAAGTCTGTTTCTGAAATCACCTTTGTAGATTCTCGGTTTGGTAATTCCTTTTGACTGGCTTATTTTTTTACTAGGGATAAAGCCAGAGGCACTTAAGCACTGAGACCATTCCCAGGCCTTTTTACTTGGGTACAGGGTCTCCCAAAGTTTCTGAGGCTGTTTGGAAATCCCCATCCTCCTGCACTGCCTCCCAAGTCCCTGAGATTCGCAGACACTGCCCCTTGCCCAGCTCCTTGCACCTCAGTCTTCCTCATGTGTGAGACAGAGCCAACTCAAATGAGGCAGTGTGTGAAAATCGGAAAACTCACTTACATGCCCGACAGATGGTGGGTTCTATTGTGGACAGGCTGGGATGGTGGAGGCTAGGAGTGTCTGGCTCACAAGAAAGGAAAGAGCACTGGAATTGTGGACAGCTCAGCATTGTGGCCTCTGTTCTTCAGATGCCCTTCTTTGTTGCTGGAAGGAATAATAACCTGGCCATTCTGATATCTTCAGGAGATGGGCACCCAGGCACAGAGGACTTGGAATTGTTCCAAAAAGAACCCAAACAGGCTGTCCCCTGGCCTTGACTTCCTCTTCGCTGAGTCCTGTTCCCAGTCTCTGCAATACTGACATTCTTGAGTAGGCAAAACTTCTCATATCCTGGCCATGGATTGGGACCTGTGCTGCTTCTGTCCATAGCTATGCTGATCCAATCAGGACCCATGCTCTGCTCCTCTTCATTTGAAGGCATCTTTATCAGTGAGCCATAAACCAAACTGATGATGGATTGAGCCTCTCTCTGCCTTGCCCTCATCGATATTAGCTTTGCATTGCCAGACCAGGTCCAGGGGAGAACACATTTAGGGAGGTTCAGCAGCACCCTCGGGCCTCATTGAGCACCTCCAAATTGTACATGCTCATCACTGCACTTGGTTTCCTGCACCAGGCCCACCACACCCTGGCTATTTTAGGGCCAAGGCCCACTTTCTCTTGGCTGTGAGTTATCCTGAGCCCACTGTGGATCATGTCTCCCCACTGTCTGATTGTCCTACTTACTCTCATGCAGAGACATCATTCTCAGCAGCTCAAAGTTGTCCACATCCTCATGCTGCAACAAATTTTGGTCCAAGGCCCTGCGAATGAGGCTTGTCACCCTCTCCTGACATGTCACCTAGATCAGAGTGAGACAAATGTCATCAGAGAATGGCTTTTAGAGGAGCTACCCAGAAGACTGTGGTCAAACATTCAGGAGAAATGTTAGCTACATATACAAGGGCACAATCTTGTTATCCTGCTACCTGAGTGTGGCCTCCATATACCCCCTGGGTTCTTGCAACGTGCTACTAGAACAATCCTGGTACAAATATCTGCCTGTACCTGCCATCTCCCCTCTCCCTGGGGAGCCACATTCCACTCAGGTCAAAGGACCAAGCTGCCTATGCACAGACACACTCTCATCTCACTGAGATGACAGCAATGGGCCAGGGATCTGGGATGTAGGCTGCCTTTGTGGGTGGAAGAGGCAGATGCACTGAAAATTTTGGTCCTGACTGCCACTACACAAAACAGACTCAGATACAAGAGTGTGTACTTGAGTGCTTCATGATAGCCTGGAGAGGCCCTGGGCTCTGGAAGCTCGGTGCAGGTCTGGTTCTAATGATGTACTTGACTCAGCACTGGCAGTCACTGAACATGTCTCCTCTGCAGCTGGACACCTGCAGCATTAGCGTATCTACTGCATATCCATAGAAATTCTGCCAAGAACCCCTTTAGCTCCGTATTTACATACATGGAAAGACTGACATTCTGAAGCTTTGGCATGAGCCCCCAGGTGATCCTGACCCCAAATTTCCACACCTAGTCATGCTAAGGAGGTTCTCTTCCCTGCCACCAGGAACACACCCTTTCCTACACATGTGACAAGTCACTGCCAGCTCCTCTGTTCCAACCTCACTCATTGAGAATACCAAGTTCTAGGCACTGCAGCCTGCACCCTGGACATATCTCTGCCTTCATCTGTCCACAGCAGATGCCTTCATCTGTCCGTCTGCACTTCTGGCCTGCCAAACCCACAATACACAGGCCCACTCACCGCTGCAGCTGGGCATGCTGAGACTCTCTCCCCTCAGGTCAAGCCCTTAAGACTGACCTCTCTCTTCTTAATTTCCAACTACAGCCCCAGGGTTGGCTGTGTCTCCTGCCTTCCACTGTGTGGACACCCAGGAGGCAGCCCTGCTGTCAGGCTTACCAGGATGCGCTTTGTCTCTCTCAGGCTCTGTCCCTCTAGGAGGACGTGGACAAAGCGGCTGTCTTCCACCTGCTCGCTGGAGTGAAGCAGTGAGGAGCTGCTACTGGTGACTTTTCTCATGCACCACTCATTGCTTTGGGTGGCCTGGGGCAATGGTGCTGAGGCCACCGCAGAGCTGCTGCTCACAGCTGCTGGGATCCTGGATGCCACTGCCACAGAAGGCTCCAAGAACTGTGGGGGATGACAACATCAGCAAAGCCCAGCACCTGCACCCCACCCAGCCTGGCATTGGCTCTGTGGGCATTCTACAACATCCATCCAGAACCTGAGGTTCTTGTCCCCTTGGAGGATATGGAGTGGCACCAGGAGTAAAGACTGAAGAAGGTGGCTGTTTACCTCCTTTGGCTTGACTTTAAACAACTTGATGGCAGCTGTTTCCCGAAGAAGAAAGTTATAATCCACTCTGCCATCCAGGGCGTAATATACATTTCCATCAGCAGGTATCCTCAGCTCTGGAGAGGCAGGGGCAGAGGCATGGTAGGTGACACTCAAGGAATACACTACCCAACATCCCCCACAACTGAGAGCCTCTGCCAGCTCTGGTCTCACACACAGACCTGAGAGCCCCCGAATCCAGCTACTGTTGCACCAAAGACTCCCCACTGATTCCTCCCTGAGGACCCTCTATGCACAGGAATCCACTACAGGAACACCTTTCAAGGAAATAGCCCCTTGTACCCCAGACCCTCTTAGTTCACGCTGGACCCACCAAAGCGAAACAGCTAGACTTTGTATCTGGATTGGTCACCAAAGACTCATGTGTTCAAGGTTTTCTCCCCACTGCAGCAATGATCACAGGTGGATTTGGGGAAAAGCACTTGATGGTGGGTGCCTCCACCTTGCCAGTGGATTCATCCACTCATACAGGGCTACACTAATTGAAGGGGTATGGTTTGGAGGTGTGTTGAGCTTAGGTGGAGGATGTCCACAGCAGGGCTGTGCCATTCAGAGATATATATTTCTCTTGAGTTCCCCACTTCTGCATTTCCTCCTCCTGAGTATAATTCTCATTCACATTTTTAATCAATTTGTTGTTATACTTCTTGTTCGGCTTGTGTTTCTCCTACTTGTTCTTGTTCTTCTTCATCTTCTCCTCATGCTTCTTCTTATATTCATCTTGACCTTCTTATTCATGGTCTCCTCCTTCAACCTATTTTCATTTTTCTACTCCTCCTCCTCCTCCTCCATGTCCTCCTCCTCCTCGTCCTCCTCCTCCTCCTCGTCCTCCTCCTCCTCCTCGTCCTCGTCCTCCTCCTCCTCCTGCTCCTCCTCCTCCTCGACCTCCTCCTCCTCCTCCTTTTTCTTCTTCTTCTCTCTCTCTTTCTCTCTCTCTCTCTCTTTCTCTCCAAGAAAAGTTTACAAGCTGTGAAGGGTTATATTCTACCACACTCTTCTCTCTAGAAATGGCCTCTGGTCCTAAGTGGACTCAGTTTGAAATGAATTGAAAGATTGGAAGCCAGAAATGATTCTTCATTGAACTGTTTTTCTCATGTACTCATCTAGGTCAGGAAAGGCCGCCAAAGTAGGAACCCTGTGGTTGTCTGTCTTCTTTGACACAAGACAAAGAAGCCTCTCTTCTTGGCCCCTTGTGGATAATAGCTTTGCAATGCCTCCTCAGGCCAAGGAAAGAACACAAGTTAGGCAGGTCCACAGCCCCTGGGGAACATGAAGAACCTGCAGATTGATGCCCCATCATTACACTTTGTTTTATGCACAAGTCCTACCATACTCATCCTGGGCATTGGGTCAACGCACACTGTGTTTTGGCTCCCAGTTATCCTGAGCCCACTGTGACTCACTGCTCCCTACCCTCTGATGGTTCCACTTACTCTGATGGTTCGAGACAATTTGCAGAAGCTCGTAGTTTTCTGGATCCTCCTGCTGGAGCAAGTGTGCATCTAAGGCCCTGTGGATGATGACTGGAGCCCTGTCCTGGCAGGTCACCTGAGCAGGGTTGGAGAAAGCTCATCAGAGAGGGAATTTGGGAGTAGCTATTCAGAGGACAGTGCTCAAGGACAATCAGAGACAAGTGAGCTCTCAACACAAGGGCACCATCTTGATACCCTGCTACCTGAGGCCTTCATGTGATCATGTGGGGGTCTTCCTATGAGCCTCTAGTCCAATCTTGGTACAAGAGTTTGCTTCAACCTGCTATGCCCTACAGGGACAAGGGAATAAGGACCAAAAGGTTTTGTACAGACACACTCTAGTCCCATCAAGATGGGAGGAATGGTCCAGTGGACTTCCATATCCCTGCTCTGGTCTGGGATGCAGCTGCATTTTTGTGTGGACCAGGCACAAACCCTAGGTGCTTTGATCCTGACAGCCAGGGCACAACACACACTAGGACTCTTTAATGATAGGCATAGAAGCTGATGAACTCTAGAGTGTCAGTGCTTGCTAGGGTGTCAGGAGGTTTGGACCCAGCAGGTGCACTGGTTCAACATGGCTCCCCTGGAGGTGGACACCAGAGTCTCATGATGGATACTCCACACCCAGGAAAATTCTGGAGAGAGAGCCGCTGATTCTCTATTCACATACATGCAAACTAGGACACTAATGGGCCCCTCCAAGGCCCCCAGTTCTCTGTGACCCACACCTACCCACCCTAATCATTCTACAATGGCTCCCTTCCCTTCAACCAGCAACATATCCCCTTCCACAAACACGAAAATGACTGCCAACTCCTGTGCTTCAACCTCCACGGTTCAATATACTCCTCCTCAATACCAAGGTCAGTAGAGGATGGCCTGTACCCTTGATATTTCTCTGACCTCCTCTGAACCCAGCACTCACTCCTACACTTCTGACCTGCACACCCCAAAACACACAGGCCCACTCGCACCCAGACTTGGCATGCTGCTGCTCTCCCACCTCTCTCTTGCTCACTTTCTGCTCTCCTTCCTGACCTTCCAGAAGCTCCAGTTCAAGAAGACAGGCCTAGTCCAAAGTGTTTGCTGTGGACTCGGTCTTCCCCACTGTGGGCTCCCAGGAGACTCCCCTGCTCGAAGACTCACCAGGATGCTCCTATACTGTGTTGTCCTTTCGTTTTCCAGGTAGACGTGAATGAGGCACCTGCCTCTCATCCGCTTGTTATATTGGGGCCTTGGAGAGGACGGAGTGGAGACCCCTGATGTCCTGGACTCCGGATCTTCCCCTTCCCTGGGAGAAGGCTCTGGCTCTGGGGTTGGCTGAGGAGCCGTGACAGGAACTGAGCTTGTAGCTAGAGGAGAAAAGATGCCAACATGACTGCCTTGCCCTGACCTTCCCACAGACAGACAATACACCTGCTGCCAGGAAGAACTCAGGCCCTTAGCCCACACAGGACCTCTTTGCAGACTGGGGTCACTTCCTCAATGGACTAAGGCTTATCCTAATTTCCACCCAACACCAGGCATACAGACTCCCTGCAGTGGGACAACAGTCGGATCTTTCCTCATATACCCTTAGGTACTCACCACAGTCCGCCTGGCTCTCAGGCTTTGCCTGGCTTGATTTGCCATCTTCAATTGGAGCCAGGAGGTGGTGTGCTTGGTGTTCCAGGTTCAAGCCACCCAGCAGGAGCCACATGGATAGCAGCTGCTGCAGACTCAGAAAGCCTGGAGGCTGATGGGAAGCCTCAGAGTAGAGGTTCACCCAGGTCCCCAGGAAGGAAGGTGAGGCACTGTGGGGAGGAAAATGTGGAGTCAGCAAAACCCTGGCCTTGTCTTCGCCACAGCCTCCAGAGAAAACCTCTGACCCTACACTGGGGAGAGCAGTCTTTCCTCAGCCTTCCCAAGTCAAATCACCTTGCAGGTCCCTATTCTGGAAACAGGAGCCCATCCTCTTGACCCCAAGCCCATTCCATGTTGAAGTTGGTCTAGGGGTCCACCACAGTTACTGAAGAGGACAACGTGCAGTTATGCCCCATGGAGTCAGGGATGCAGTCACATGTAGGATATGTACTCATGGCACCTGCGGTTTGAGGCTGACCCCCATGAAAAGGGACACAATGGCAGTCATTTGCACCCCATTTTTCACTGAATTATGAAACATGACTGGAAACGTGTCTTCACACAGTGGGTCCTTTCTCCATGTTCATCAGTGAATGAGCCCAAACTCCTGATTCCCACATATCTCTGGGTGTGGTAGCGGCCAAGACCAAAGCCCCTGTCCAGCTATGTCCCAGATAGGATGCTCTGTCCCACTATGGAAATTAACAAGTCTTTATTAACCCAAAAGTGCTTTTCCAAAGGCCTGAGTTTTGAGACGCCTCTGGCACAGATCTACGTTCTTCACAAAGCCAACATCACACCAGAAAGACCACCTGGCCTCGCTGAGTCCACCTGGGAATGAGCTCAGTGCACACCATTGAGCTGTGGTGCCCACTGTGTGGGGACTGCTCCACGGACCTCTGTGGATCAGCTGGAGTCAGGATGGTTTCTCTGCCTGAGAGGTGAGTTCACTCCCCTTGCAAGGCTGTGGCAGGCACCTCCAGGACTCGTCCCATTTGGGGCTGACATTCCACTATGAGTGTGGTCCTCTATCTCATTAGGTATCACAAACCTTTGGGTCCCTGAGAGGTACATGGCAGCCCCAAGACCCAGGCATGAGGGGGCTACACACTTGGGCTTGGTGGTCTGGTGCTTACCTTGGGAACAAGAGATCCAGCACCTGCTGGGTGGGGATGGAATCCCAGGAGATTAACCCCATGTTGCTCCTGAAATGTAGGTTCCTCCCACAAATGACAGGCAGGAGCTCATTCCTAAGCTGGTCCTGCCTGTAAGGTTCAAGGCTCTGTACCCTGAAGGGCTCCTCCGTGTTCTCATCATTTTCACCCTGGGTTGGGACCAAGAATGGTGGGTTCAAAATGGAAATGGTGACAAACAGAAAAATGACTTGTGCCAATACACTAGAGTCAAAGCACAATGGGACAGTTCCCATCAGTACAAACACACACACACACACACACACACACACACACACACACACACATAGTCAGAATAGGAGTCCTGGGCCATTCATCAGGGATCAGACTAGAGGGCCGGCTGGGCTCACCTGCCCTGTGCTACTCACTGTTACTCTTGAGCTCCTGTGCGACAATTGCCAGAGGCTCTGGCGTCTAAGATGAAGCCTCACCCAGTGCATCCACAAAAGGGCTAGTTGGCCCCCCTGAGATTCTTGGGAGCCTGAGGCTCGGCATTGTTTGCAACCACAGGAGAACATCCTTCTCACTCCAGTTTCTCCAACCAAATGAGCTCGGATGGCTTGGTCAGTTAAGTGGGTGCCTGGATACCAGGGTTCCATGTTCTGTTTGATCCATTGTCAAGGCAATGATGTCATTTCCTGTGCCCATACCTGAGCCTCTTTTCACATAAGACCACTTTCAAAAGCCCTATGAGCTGCTGATTTCTCCTCCATGCCTAAACATCTCAGGTGCACAGGTGTTCACCAACAACAACCCAAACATCCCCACCAGCGTCTGCCCTGCTTGGTGCCACTAGAGTTCCAGCTTGGAGCCTTCAAAAATGCATTCACAACCAGTCCTTCCCTCTCAGCAGCTTTTGGACCCTGGTCCCATTAATGTGCAACTCATGCTGTGCCCAGTCTTTTCTGGAAAGTAGGGTAGCATCTAATCTCTAGGGTTTATTGTGTCTATTGGCCCATAACACCCTCTATTCTCCTGAAACCAGAGATGGGACTCACAGGTGGCTAAAGCACAAATGTAGAGATGGGACAATCACAAGAAGGGGAGAGACAAAGAATGCACCCCAACTCAATCAGGCCTGTGTCCCACACAGGGACGTGGCCAATGTCCATCCCATCGTGGCTGCAGTTCCCTCTCTACACCATGGCAAGTTGGAGGGGACTGAGATGCAGAGGCTGCTCCCCTCTGCCATACAACTTCCCAAGGCTTCTCCTAAGATTTCAAAAGGGCCAAGTGTGTCTAGTGTTGGGGTCTCACAGAGACTCCAAGGTACCACAGCATCCTGCTGCCCAGAACCGGTTCACCCCTCACCTCAAGGGGGCTCAGCCTCTGGATTCATGGGAATTGAAGTGGGTACAGGTGATGGGATATCACCTCCGAGACTGAGCTATGCCAAGTCCATGACCCCTGTCTGCATCCCTGTCTCCAGCACCACTCCCCTCTCTCTCTTTCCTCCCCAGATCAAACAAATCCATTTAGCAAGTGTGTCCTGTGATAAAGACATGACAGTCACCCATCCTCTCATTGCAAAAACACTGAGGCTCAGCCAACATGGATCCTACCAGGAACACAGGCATAAACTCAGAGTCCGATCCTCCCAGTCGAGCCTCAGTGGAGCCTGGACTCCCAGCCTCCTAAGTCGCCGAGCCTCAGTGGAGCCTGGACTCTCAGCCTCCTGAGTCAAGGAAACAGAGGTGCCTAGCCGAGCCACCTTGGATGAAACCGCACACAAACGGAACTTATCAATGCCCCTTGCTCTCAGTTGTGAGTAAGAGGGGAGGTGGTGTTTCACAACCCTGGACATCTAGTGCAGTCTCCAGGCTTTGGGGTGTGCCCTGGCCTCTCTCTATCTGCCCAGGCCCTCCAAATCACACTGGCCTTTTACCCAACCTCCTCCTAGGGCCAAACTCAATCCTGCCTCTCAATTTCTGCTGCCTTCCCCAACACACTGCTCCCCAAAATGAGCAGGGCTGGCTCTCTGTTATCATGCTGGTGTCAGCAGCAATGCCACCCCACTGACATAATTCTGAGTCCCAACCTAGGCACTCCAGCTGTCCTTGCCACATGTGGCCCTGTTTGGGCTCTGGCTCTTGCTCTTTTCTTTCATGTGCATGTGTTTTGAGGTTTTGAGTTTCTCCCACTGCAGAACTGCAGCTGTGGCAGGGTAGAGCTCATGAGGGTGACATTCTGAGCCACATCCAATCCCATCAGGACTGTTAACTTGGGTGATGCTGAAATACAGTGATGAGTGAACACATGGGAGGTGGTTGGACCCACCTTGCCTCTGAGTGGTTTCCTTTCAGGACAGGAATGTCGGGATGGGAGCCCCTAGCGTGGGATGCTTTGCACAAGGCGTGACCACGGGCTCTTTCCTGGCAAAAACTGGCTCCACTCAGCATGGAGAGCACTGTCATTCCTGGTGGCTAACAACAGCCCTGGACCCCAGAAAGGAACCCACACTCAAGATTAACGTCTGAGTGTGCGTGTCCTCGAGGAAATGAGGTCTCCTGATCCCAGGTGCAAAGGGGTAAGGCCTCTAACTCCAGGGGCCATGAAGGGACATCTGAGTTTCCCTTGTCCTTCTTTCCCTCTCTGAACCCATGGTGTCCTCACACTAAACACAGTTAGGACCCTGGCCTCATTCCCCAGTTGGGATCATTAGGCTCCATAAAGGACAGTCTCTAAGATGCTTAGTAAACCACCACCCTCTGCACAACCCATAACCCTATTCACCCAGGAGGCACGAGGATTTCTATTCAGGAAAACCAGGAAAGGGAGAGCCTTTCTCAAGGACACAAGGACATTAGTGAGTGAGGGAGTGATTAATGGATGGAGAACTATTTCCACCACCAACTTCCAGGAGCATATATGGCCCTTTGGGCACAGGTCCGTACCCTTTTTTTCCAATCAAGTTTTTCAGAGAAGTGAGGCTGCCTTCTAGATGGCACCTCCACACTAAGGGGGTCTCCTACTTCTTCCACATGTACATATTGCAACGGGCCTCCCACTGTGCATCTGAGAACACTCTGTGGGCATCTGTAGCCTTTCAAGACCCCAGAAACCATGCGGGCACCCCAGCACCAGCAGAGCATTTGTGCACATCACAACAATCACCCCAGGTGAGAACTCTCCATTCCACTCTGTACTATGCCCTGCCATCTGTACTGATCAGTCCAACCCCTCTCCTTCCTGTTTCTTGATTATACTACCATGGTTCCCACACATGGATGCCAGGGTGCTTGTGGCCCCCCCAACCATTTGAGTTCCAGGAATAGTGAAATGTGTTTGGGAACTTCTGGATGACGGGAAGTCCCACCCTCCAGGTTTTCATCTTCAATGTAATGAGTGCAGAGGGAGCCAGGAGGGCTCTGTCAGGTAGAGAGAGGTGGGAGCTGATGGAGCCTCAACCAAGTGCCCAGGACTCTGGGTTCAGAGCTGGTGTTATGTGGAATTGTTGAGAGACGTGAAGAAAACCCAGATCACTGTACGCAGAGACAGCAGATGCCCTCACGTGGTCAGGCTGCTGTGCTAATCAGAGCCGCAAGATGTTCCACAGGTGTGGAGGTGGGGAACCCACGTGCCAGCCCAGGCTGCTCCTGAGCACCTCTACCTGGATTCGAAGCACGTGACTCTGCATCAGAGTCCTCACATCAATGTATCCCGGCCCCCCACCCCAAAAGTTCTCTCAGAGACACTGAGGTTCCACTGCTCTGGACTTGCCCTTTTCTCTGGGATTCTGGGAGCCCATTAATTAGGAGGTCACAACAATTCTCAGCACACAGGCTGAGCCTACTGAGATCCCAGGAGTATCCAGGCATTGCTTCTATTTATAGTCCATCATGTCCCATGACACTGTGGACACGTATTGCACTCACCTAAAGAAACCACCAGGCCCAGGGCCTTCATGCCACTGGCCTGCAGACACCTGGAGAAACAGGCAACCTATAGGCTGCGTGGAACCAAAGACCCTAGATCCTGGGATCTGAGCTGGACACACAGCTCATGTGCACACAGTCACCACTGTCACTGAGAGTGCAATTGAAACACCCGCAGAGTTAGCAGTGGACCTGATATGCCCACGAGTGGGGGTGAACTGCATCCCTTGAAAATGATCGTGTCCAGAGAAAGGCAAATTTTGTAGGATTTCACTTATCTCAGATTCTCAATTATCAGGTTCATAAAAAGATAGAATACAATGTTCTTTTCCTGGGCCTCAAGGGCACTAGAATTCAGCATTGATGGCAAGAGTATGTCCACGTGAGTTCTGGAGATGCATGGTGGTGACGCCTATACACCAACATGAACATGCTTAATGCCACTCAACTGTGTCCTCCAAAATGGTTTAATTACAAAACGGATGTTTGGTGTCTATTACCACAATGTAAACCCTTGGGAGACTGCTGATTGACTTATCTTAGCAGAAGTAAATGAATAAAGGTCCTCAGGTATAAAGCTACAAAATGTGGGATGAGCATGGATGAGGATGGGCGGAAATATCCTCCCCCTCTAACACAATTAGGGAAGGATGTGCTGCCCTCAAGTGGCTGGGGGGCCTGGGATCCTGCCACAGAGGGGGATTCCAAACCTCACATCCCCTGACCCAGGCCAGAAGACCAGGTAGAGTCCAAGGACCCTGGGGCAGCCCAATGGCAATAAAGGTCAAAAGGAACTGGGATTTGCCTGGACCCTCAATCCCCTACACTGAGCAGGGCTGCATGATGAGGACAGAGGCCATCCACAGCAATCTGCCTTTACAGAAAACAGGGACTCCAGGCTGCCTCTGGCTCACTGAATCAGGGTGGTGTTTTCATAAAGCAAGACCACTTCCTCACATTTGACCAGCAGCTCATGCACTGACAGCACAATGGCTGGCTTGACTCAGGCCCTGAGAAATGAAATAGAAAATTCATAGCAAACCCATCTTTAGCTCTTCCACATCATCAGGGGGTGTGATTCATTTCCATCAACAAAGATGTCTGAAATGATGTCTAAACATGCTGGGGACTCACCTCCGTGTGGAACTTTTCAGGAAAAAGGGGATCAAATCTCATGAAGCAACTCTTCTCTCCTCTAGCCCATGGGCAATGCAAGGAACCTGCATGATACCAGAGGCTCACTCTCTCTTCTCATGTCTTCTGGAAAGGATTCATGAATGCTTCCTTCAAGGTGAAGCAGAAGCCTGCATTCCCAGCTGCACAGAAGTGTTTGAGGGCAGTGTCTCCCTTAAAACCCAAGAAGAAAAACAGGTCATTAAACAGGCACATGGATTAGAGTACATGATCAATGATCCCTCCTCCCTGAAGCCTTCCACATGCCCATCTTCCACATTCACAGAGAAATGCTTGGCCATTCTCAAGACCAGGAGACCATGATGCTCATCACCAGGAAGTCAATAGGAACATGAACAGAGCAGCATGGATTGCACAAGGTGGCACACCAAGGATCTGCAGCACAGCTGCTAGAACACAAGAGCTTAACTTCAGTATTGACTTTCTGTCACCTGCCAAGTACGATGTTAATGTCAAGCACAACATGCAAATATGCAAGTAGTGGGTGACACGGTGCATCCATTCATAGAAGTGGGCAACATCTTCATTGGAACAAGGAAGTATCTTATCCTTACTCATCAAAATCATCACAAAGAATAAAATGGATGCACTACTTCTCATTTCACTATCATGTAGCTGTTGGAATTCCCTATGAAATAATACCTCCTCCAAAATAAAAAATATCTCAGACATGTGTCAACTATTCAATGGATGACATTTTAAAAACTAGGCCTTTACTTCATATTTATGTATGCTATAGCCCTGCCTAAGGCTCTTTGAGAAAGGAGCACATAGAATTGGATCTTTGAAAATCTCACATTTGCTGATAAATATTACCGACAATGTCAGGCATGGCGAAGTGAACAGTGGGACTTTGGATACTCAAAGAATGCTATGTTGTGAGATTGGTGTCTCTGACTCATAGACAGCATGTGGTTTCTATGAAAGCTGGTGAGGGAGCAGGAGTAATGAAGCTCATTGAATGATGACCTCAGGGAATACTGACAGATAGGCCAAACTGGAGAACATGTTCCAGCTAACATTGGTATTTGGGCTCCTGAGCCCAGTCCTGTTTTAAAAAAAGTTGCAGACACGCAGTGTTCATGTACAAAATGTCTACCATGTAAAAGTGGGTAATTGAAATGTCATCTAGGTACGCATCTTATGGAATGGTCTGCCAACCTATGAATTTCATTCTAAGAAATAAAAAGAAAAACACAGACATGAGACATGAAGATAAAACCTTGTCTTCACCAGGATGCCTAAAAATAGGTTTTATTTGCCTCATGCAAATAGCTTTCAATAGAACTTCTGATTTCTGAATGAACCCACTCAATTTTATAATGCACAGATCATAAGGTTTTCTTTACAGAATATTCTCTTTTTCTTCTTCTTCTTAAAGCCTCACATAGAAAATGTCTCACAGGAAATAGGAGGGGAATGACCCAAAGGATGAGAGAATGGCTGGAACCTTTCTCAAATGTGCCCATGTAGCCTAAAGTTTGAAGGCACCTAATCTAAAACAATGATGAACCCATTTGATCCATTAATTAATAAATATCACCGCTTTACCATTTGAACCAAATCACAGAAAAATGGAAACAGATGATCGAATTCCTCTTCTCCCATCACCTCCTTGCCCAGACTCCCCCCAGAGGTGGATCTAGTCATCTGTTTGTGAGGGAGTCACCCGTGGTCCCCTGTCTCTCAGAAAAGAAAATCCCCTCAGCTACTGTCCCTAAAGCCAAGTGATGGCTGCGGTTTCCACACTGTGTGGATCTGGAGAGATGCACAGTGCCGCTGGACCAGCCTATGTTCAGGGCTGTGTCTGTGTCCCACAGCTGAAACATGTGGTCCAGGGTCTTCTTTCCACCCACAGGTCCTAAGAACTTGCAGTCAGCACGTGCCTCCTTATTCACTGTGGCCACAGACTTCCTGCCAATGGCCATTGCATTGTACATGTCTTATAATTTAACACAGTATTGAAATGAACTTCCTTCTGGGAGCTTCCCAAGACCTGAATTTCTGTGTTGTAGAAAGCATAGCATTGGTGCATTTTTTAAGTTTCATGGATAATGTTAAATGTGCCTCCATAGTGTATGAAAAAAGCTTATCTTCCTATCCCCTCCCAGCACATATTATCAACATCCTTAATTTTTGTAAAAAATAAATAAATAAAACACATCATTTGAGCCTGTGTACATCTTCTTGCCAACTGTGTTCCAGTGACCTCCTCCCATGCATAGTGCTCATCTGTGTTTCTCCTCGTGCCTCCTGTTCTACTGGGTTGCCATTTCCTCCCAATCGGTCCCTCTGTTTTGACAATGTTTGGGGCATATTTCGTTGGAGAGTAGTTTCTAATGTAGATGGTCAATTGAACCATCTTGACAGCTTTGGGTTTTGAGGATTGAAGCCAACCCTCCCCATTTCTAGGCCACAGCCTCTTCTAGATTTCTACCAGTATTCCAGTAAATATTTCATTTAATTTGGTTGGTCTCTGTGTCTGGGTTCAAGACTTAGGTCCTGGACTTGCTAGCAGGGACATTGTGCTTTCTGGTTTGTTGTGTTGGCTTCTTGGGGACACTGTGAGGATCAGGTAGGCAAGGCAGGTAGAGTGGCTGGCCTAGAGCATGGCCCAGAGGGAGCGTTTGATCAACATTATTTGTAAAATAACAGCTGTCAATTATCACAACCAACATGAAAGGCCATCATAATAATCATCATTATTAAAATATTGGTCACAATAATGTTTTCTACTTCTATGGTAAGACTGTATTATACTCTCCATGAGAGAGGTCACAGGCCATGTGTCATTGTGTGCCTGCTTTTGTCACTTAGCCTGGAGGCCCCTGGCATAGTTTGCGCTTCAGGACCGGAAGCTCTTTTACCATACAGTTTTGAAGTGGCCATTGGTCGCCTGATGGTACTCCATGGGGTCATCTGAGCGTGGCTTGCATCTGGCTCCTGCAACTAACATCCTGTTTTGCTAGAAACTCCATCGAAAGAGGCTTGGAACTCCTGCTCTCTTGTTCATCTCTGAAGTTCTGCCATTTCTTCTCAGATGGCTCCATGTCCAAACCTTTCAACCCCCTCCCCTGCTCCAGGGCTTTGAAGTGGTTTCTTTGGGAGCTTCTGCACAGGGTTAAGGACAAGCCATTCCTCACATGCTCCTTCAACAGGAGGAAGGGAGGGACCAGAGGGGCCACAGGGAGCAACTTCCTGCTCTGTTGCATGCAGCCACTTCCAGGCTGGGGCTGCAGCCTGGGGCTGTCAGGATAGCTCTGGCTAAGGGGGAAGCCCTACCCAAGCCTGGGTCACAGCCTCCCATGCCCCAGGGCAGCTGGTGAGCACTGGTGGAGGGTGGAGGGGAAGGCTTGCACCCCAGGAGTCGGGTCTGGACAGCATTTAGGTGGGAAGAGACCACTGGTCACCAAGGGGATGTGAAGCAGGGGGTGACCCAGGGCAGCCATGAGATCTCCTCTAAAGACCACTGTGGTCCCAGCAGTACAAAGGGACTGAGTGACATTATTACTCTTCCCTGTTTTAAGGACAGAGGTGTGGAAGGGATTCCTGAGAGTCACAGAAAACATGGCTCACAGGTTTCATTTTGCCATCTAGGAGTGACCTTGACCACACTGGTGGCAATTCCCTGGACCTTTGATTAGCCCCCTGGCATTCTCCCAGTGAGTCCTCCCAGGCCCAGTTTCAGGGGCAGACAGCTGCTCTGACTGCTCTCCCTGGACCTGAGGATGACATGGGGTTTGAAATTCTTTTTGTTGCTGCACTGGGCATTGAACCCAGAGCCTTGCACATGCTAGGCAAGTGCTCTACTGCGGACCTAACCCAGCCCTGAGGGTGACAGGATTGGAGAGCATTTGCTAACTGAGTCTTGGTGAGGTGAATCCCCATAGCCCTGAAGTCAGCACGTTTCTCTGTTTCTCTACCAGCTGCGTTTGCAGAGTTTAGATCTTAGCTTGAGTTTTGTTTTCCCTTATTTCTTCACTTCTCTCTCTCTCTCTCTCTTTTGGTACCAGGGGTTGAACCAAGGGGTGCTTTACCACTGAGCCAAATCCACAGCCCTTTTTAAAATACTTCATTACAGACAGAGTCTCACCGAGTTGCTCAGAGCCTCACTAAATGGCTAAGGTTGGCTTCAAACATGCCATCCTCCAGCCTCAGCCTCCAGAGTGGCTGGGATTACAGGCATGCACCACTGCCCCCCAGCTCTGCACTATTCTTAATCAGAGAACCTGTGGGGCTATGTTTACTAGGTATGAATTGAGTTGCCCTCCAGAGAAAAGAAAAAGTAACAAAGCACTGCTGTGTGGGCAAATCAGGGATGACCCCAGGACAGGCTCAGCTTTCTCTCCAAGGAAACCCCACTGCCAAAAAGGAGCCCCTTGGCCAACGCAGTGGTGCGCTCCTGTAATCCCTGCACCTCGGGAGGCTGAGGCAGGAGAATCAAAAATTTCAAAATCAGCCTTAGCAATGGCAAGGCACTAAGCAAATCAGTGAGACCCTGACTCTAAATCAAATTCAAAATTGGGCTGGGGATGGGGTTCAGTGGTCAAGCATCCCTGAGATCAATCACCGGTACCACCCCCCACCCCCCCACCCCCCCTGAAATAAAAGAGCCTCTGCTAAGGACTTCCATGTTGGCTGAGGCAGCTGCCTGCAGTGGGTATCCTGCAGAATGCAGTCAATCTCCCCAGGCCTGGGCTGTGGGGAGGGGTTGGCCCGGTGACCAGGGGTTAGCCCCCAGCTAATGATCACTTGGTATTGTGGTTTGGATGTCAAATGTCCCCACTGCCCATGTGCTAAAGGCTTGGTCACCAGCCTGTGGCCCTTGGGACATAATAAAAACTTTAGTAGGTGGGGCCTCATGGAAGGAATGAGATCATTAGGGGTGTGAACTTGAAGGGGATATTGGGACCCAGCCCAGTCCTACCCACCCTCTTCCCAGTTACCCAGAGATGAGCAGCCTCCTCTGTCATGTGCTCCAGCTGCCAGGATGTCCTACTGTGCTGCCACAGGCCCAAAGCAACAGGGCTAAGGTGCCATGGACTGAGACCTATGCAGCCATGAGCCAAAAGAAACCCTGTTTCCTTTTAAGGGGATTCTCTCAGATGCTTTGTCACAGCAACAGAAAGCTGACAGCACCCTTAGTCTGTGACCTTGCTTTATACATAGGGATGCTGAGGGCCCACAGGAAGCTGAGCAGCACCAGGTCACATGGTCCTGTAAAAACAACTATTATCCATTCATTCACTGACTACATGGCAGGAGCTGGACTCCAGATCTCAGTGTTTGAAAAAGTTGTGTTTCCTTCCTGCCCTTTAGTCCCTCACTCTCTCTTTGTGTATGAAACCAAGAAGGACCTTCAGGAGATTGCAATGCCACCCAGTCATCCTAGCCAGCTTTGTACTTGAACATGAAGTTCATGGGATGTTTCTGCTTCACATTGTGTTAGTCACTAGTCATCAGAGAGCTCTGTGCTTTCACTACAGAGTGCCACCCCACTTCCCTGCTGCAAGGGCTCTTCCTGCCAGGTCACCTGCTGGATGGAGGGCACTGCCCAGTGCCCTAGATCTCTCCTGAATGTCCTGTGACCAACCCACTGCAGGCCAGGCAGACATCCACAGAAAAAACAGCGAGAGGGTCTGGCGCCCCCTGCAGAAAGCACCCCTGTCCAGGTACTGTTATATAGATGCCCAAAGAACATTCCCCAAACCTGCAGTAGCTTGGACTGCATCCAAATGCAACCACAGACCGAGCACAGTGGCACCCACCTGTGATAGAGTGACTCAGGAGGCTGAGGCAGGAGGATTGTGGGTTTGAGGCCAGGTTTAGCAACTTATTGAGGCACTGTCTTAAGATAAAGAATTAAAAGGGCTGAGGATGTAGCTCAGTGGCAGAGCCCCTGGTCCAATTCCCAGTACCAAGAGGAGGTGGAGACACAAGAGATGAAAATTTCTGAGTTGGGTCAATGGAAAGTCCAAGTCCAATGAGACTGAATGCACAGGGGAAGCTCTAACCCGGAAAAGAAAAGAAGGCAGGGAACTTCAGCTCCAGGTAAAGGACTAGGAATTGAACCCGGGTGCCTTACCACTGAGCACACCCCAATACTTTTTATTCTTGTTTTGAGAAGGAGTCTTGCTACGTTGCTGAGGGTCTCACTAAATCACCAAGTGCCGAAGTCTGGCTTGGCACAAATCAGGAGCCACTTGTCAAAAAGAAACTAACTTTATTTTTAGAACTACAAACGCCAAACAAAACAGCTCCAGGGAAAAACCCTCAGAGCCCAACTGCCACCACCGGCTTCCACAAGCCTCTCTCCCCAACACCAGCCTTTTCCTCCCACAATCCTCCTCCTCTTGAGGCCGATTGGCTGGGTTGCGTGGGCAGAGCCAAAGAAGTCACCCAATGAGCAGCTCCGTGGAGGAGCCAATCAGCTAGATGTTGCTGGGGCAGCTGTGAGCCAATCATCAGCTGGCAGTCTGAAGGGCAGGGAAACAGCCCAATGAACATCACCGCAGAGGAGCCAATCAACTAGATGTTGCTGGGGCAGTCTGAAGCTTGCTGGCAGCTGGAAGTTTGCTGGGGCCCCTTTGGCTGTGGCTCTCAACAACCAAGGTTGACCTCAAGTGATGCTCCTGCCTCAGCCTCCCGAGAATCTCTGGGATTACAGGCATGCACCACCATGCCCAGCAGGAAAGGAACTTTTATCAGTGCAGCCACTCGGGGAAGGCAAGGGGACCCACATCTTAGCCTGTCTTCAGGGAGTGACAATGACTTGGACCTTTTATAGAAAGGGGAATGAGGGCAAGGGCTTGGGCTTTGCACAGTTGCCAAAGCAGTTGGTCCTGACCAGGTGAGGTCTGTCCATCATCCCAGGATTGGCCAGGTGGGGCCTTGTCAGGAGAGCTGTGTCACCTGCTTTGGCTCTCAGATGCACATCAATCAGACCTTGTTCCTGCAACATGAAACAGACTGCATGGGGGCGGGGGTCTGGATTCTGAATGAAGAGCAACTTCCTTCTGCTGAAAATAGAGACGGGCTACAACCCCCACGCCCACCTCAGGAGCCAGGAAAGCTAAGATGGGTCCTGCCCTTCCTCAGGCCTGGGCACAGGCCATCTGCCTAGGCATTTTCTGTGTTTTTCCCATTTTTGCTTTTCTTCAGGCCAAGGAAATTCACGTATGTAGATCACTTGGGTTTTGTTTCTATAAACTGTAACCACTTCTGTGGGTCAGGGGCTTCTTCCAAGCCTTCTGGCTGCTTCTCCCCAGTTTGATCAAAGTTCTTTATTTTTTCCTTTTTCTTTCTTTCTTTCTTTCTTTCTTTCTTTCTTTCTTTTTTTTTTTTTTGCCTCTTCCTTTTGCTGGTGGGCACTGATGCAGCCAGCAGCATCCAGTAACAAATCCAAGGTGACTCAGGCAAGGGGGATGGATGGGCCATATACTGAGGCAGAGATGCTGCCCTTCTAATTCTGCCTTTAGCCATCCATTGGACGTCGGCGGGTAGAGGTGGAGGGCTGGAGTCCTCCTTACAAACTCCCCAGGACTCAAGTCAGCAAACACTGAAAGCCCTGTCGCCCTCAGGGACAGGGCCCCAGACAGTTCCTCAGTGCCTCCCAAAGGCTGCCAAAAGAGAAGTCACTTGGGGCCCGACTTCAGGAGGATCAGCAAGGGGCGGGACAGGGGGGCTTCAGTTAAAAAGCTGCAGCCAGCTTGCCCTAAAACACCAGCCCTCACCAGCCCCACCCCGTTCCTGGACAGAAAGTCTTCCTCGAGCATCCTCACTGGGTGTCCCTGCAGCAGAACCCCAAGATTGCCCTGCAAAAAGATCTGTCAGGTGGCAGCGACTGATTTCCATGATAGATGCTGCTCAGCTCCAGTATCCCCTTCTCTAGGCTCGGCAGAGTCCCCTGAACCTGCAATGTGCCCAGATGTGCCTGGCCTGCAGCCCTGGCTCTGAACCAGCCTCGTGGAACACTGGGTGCACAGTGGAGGCCCGTGTGGAGTGTCCTCCTCCCAGTGCGCACCTCCTACTCATCCATTGGCACATCCCCAACCCTCTGAGCTCCCGGGACCGCTCAACTTTCTTTCCAAAGGCCTTGGAACCACAGGCAGGGCTTCTCCCCTTTATCCCCAAAGGATTGATGCATGAGGGAAGGGACCTGCATCTGGGGGCAGAGAGACTTCACTTTAGCATCATGTTGCCTACGTGGTACTTACACCCCTGAAGATCTCGCCCAGCATTTGAAGCAGGATCGATTTAGCCATGCAGCAGGTAAGCACTGCTAAGCTCAAAACATTGCATGGAAAGGAAAGAGATTTCTACTGCAATCAATTTCTACATCATAGTCTTCAGTAAAGGAAGACACCACTTGGGGGCTTCTCTGTCCCCTGTTGGTTGTAGCTAATTTCTAAAAACAGTTTCAATGAAGGGCAGCAACCTGCACATTTCAAGCACACTCTGTTGAGTTCCAATACTATGCATCAACTGTGAGGGCACCACAATCAATATAAACAACATGTCTATCACCCCAAAAGTTTCCTCCTGCCTCTCTGCAATCCCTTCACACCTCCACCATCCCCCCTCACATCTCCAGGTGACCCCTGATCTGCTTTTTGTTACTAGATACTTTCTAGAAGTTTCAATAAACGGAATCATACAGCATGTTTTATTTTTTTTTAAATCTGGCTTCTATCAACATAATTATTTTGAGCATCATCAAGGTTAAGTGCCAATAGCTTACACTTTCCTATTTTTGAGTGATCAACTGTCTCTTAAGGTGGGCCTGGGGAGTCTGCATCCACTCACCTGCTGATAGACATCTACACTGTTTCCAGTTCTTGTCTATAAACAAAGCTGCTATGAAAATGTGTATACTAGTTTTGGCAAAGGCAGGTTGTAATTGATGGATTTCTGGAAGCTCAGTAGGCAAGTTGAATATTGAAAACTCCAGGGAGGGAACCCAGTGGGCAGAGCTTGTTCTGCAGAGTGAAGTCCTGAGTTTAACCCCCAGCACCAAAAAAAAAAAAAAAAAAAAGAGAGAAAAAAAAAAAAGAAACAAAGAAAGAAAGAGAAAAAAGAAAAAGAAAAACTCAGAACCACCACCAGATCACAGGGGCCCTCCACCTTTGTGGGTTTCACCTGCAGGAGTTCAGTGTTCCCACTGAGACTGTATCCAGGTTCCTCATGTTTCTGGACCTTTCTGACATACGCCAGAGCATTCTGTTCCTAACAAGGCTGCCCTCTAGAGAAACTGCTTTATCAGAGTCTGAACAACTGGGATTCACCAGAGCCTGTGTCACCTGGGGGAAGGCAGGCACCCAGCTCCAGCACCCTGAGTCCTGCTGTTCCACCTAAAAGGACAACAGGGAGAAGCACTGGGGACATTCCCAGCCCAGGATGCAGGCTCAGGAGACAGGGACCCACTGGAGGGGCCACAGAAAGCTTCCCTCCCACTCCTGGACACTCCCCAAGGCCTATTTCCAGGAGCTCCCTTCCCCAGTGCTAGAGTTACAAGGCAGACTAAAAGGCAAAGGCCTGAGAGAGGAGCAAGCAGGGACACTAGGACACTAGTCTCCCACCAGGAGGGATGCTGGGACCCTCAGACCAGGAACCCCCCAAACAACCACGACTAACCTGCCAAGGGCTCTCATGGAAAGACAGAGAACAGGCACCAGCAGAGGGGACAAGGCAGAAAGAGATGGAGACACAAAATGGTGGGACACAAATGAGGAAGAGCTTTGATGAGCTCATTAACATACTGGACTCCACTGAGCAAAGAATGTCTCAGCTTCCAAAACAGGAAAGCAAAGCAAGATAGGGAGAGGGAGAGAAAGAAGAGGGAGAGGGAGAGGGAGAGGGAGATGGAGATGAGGGAGACAGGGAGAGGGAGACAGGGAGAGGGAGAAGGAGAGGGAGAGGGAGAGGGAGAGGGAGAGGGAGAGGGAGAGGGAGAGGGAGATGGAGAGGGAGAGGGAGAGAGAGAGAGGGAGAGAAGGAGGGGGCAACAAGGGAGAGGGAGACAGGGAGAGGGAAAGAAAGACATGGAGAGGAGTGGGGAAGGAGAAGGGAGAGGGAGAGGGGGAGAGGGGGAGATGGAGAGGAAAAGGAGGAGAGGGAGAGGGAGAGGGAGAGAGGCTGAGGGGGAGGGAGACAGGGAGAGAAAGAACCAATATCTAAGAACTGTGGGAAGATAAGAGGTGTCATGTAGACAAGATGGGAATCCAAGGAAGAGAAAAGGAGAACTTCCCAAATTAGTACCAAATCAAAGTGGCTCAGAGAACTTCAAGCAGAAGGAACAACAAAAGAACTCCACCCAGCCTCAGCCTCCAGGAATCCAAACTGCAGCACCAAGAGAAAGCCAAGCCAACACCAAAACAGAACCACCATCAAACACACACACCCTAAAGGGGCCATAGGAAGAAGCCAGCCCTCTGGGAACAGAGACACAATATATCCAACTGCTAAGAAAGTATTCAAGGAAGAGCGTGGAGCAAAACACTTAGAAGTGTTGAGGTGAAAGCCCCCCAACCTACAGCCATGTCCTGAAAACTCAGCCTTCAGAGTGAAGAGAAATAGAGACTCTCAGACACACCACGGAGGGACTGTGTCACCAGGAAGCTGCCTGGCAAGAAATGCTAAAAGAAGACTTTAAAGACAAGGACCATGATCCCGGCCAGAAAGAGACTTACATAAAAAAGAAAAACAACTTAATTTTTCTTGGATAAGTTTGTTCAGAACAAAATTAACAAATGTCCTTGATGAGAACTGTATACGTACATGTGAGATGACAGTGTGACGCGGGGTGGCAGAAGCACCAGGAATGCTTTGTTGCTGTGAGGTACTGACACCAGTCTCGACCCAGCAGTGTCATCTGAAAGTGGACCTGGGTTAGTTGTCAGTATACACTGCAACCACTAAAAAAGGTTTTTAAAAAGAAGTATAACAGGTGTGCTGAGAAATGTGAGTAGATGGAATCAAAAGGCAGGAAAAGAAGAGACAGACAAAAACAGGCACAAAGAACCAGGGCAATTACACAGAACGGTACCAAGCACAGCAGATGCTATTTCAACTGGATCAATAATCACATTATATGTCAGGGGCCTAAAAGTACCAATTATCAGAGATTATCAGAGGGGTTCAAAAAACAGGTTCCACATCTTTGGTGTCTAGAAGTCCACTTAAAATATACAGTAGTACCCCCACCCAGGGATACATCCCGAGACTCCCAGTGGATGCCTGAGCTGCAGATGGCACTGAGCCCTATATACACTGTTTTCCCCTATATCTACATTCTTATGACTGTTATAAATTAGGCACAGGAGGAGATTGACAATGGTAACTAATAGTAAAATAGAATAATTTTAACATAATTCAATAAACTTCCAACCATTGCTCCCCTTAAGCTTTAAGTAAAATCAGGGGTATGTGAGTGTTAGCACTGATACTGCAACAGTCCATCTGATAAGCAAGATGGCTACCAAGAGTGAGTAACAGGCAGGGAGCGTATACAGTGTTGACACACTGGACAAAGGGACAATTCATACCTCAGGGGGACAGTGCGAGACTTCATAGCATTACACACAATGAAATATAATTTAAAACTTAGGAAATTTTTTTATTTCTAGAATTTTCCACTTAACAGTTTGGGACTGCAGTTGACCACAAGTACCTGAAACCTTGGCAAACTGAACCGTGGGTAGGAGGAGACCACCGTAGATTAAGAGTGAAGTGTTGAAGAGGGAAACACGGGGCCAATTCTAGTGAAGGAAAGCAGTAGTCACTGTATGAAGCTCAGACGATATTAACTAAGTGCAAGGAAAACTGCCAATTATATAGAGGGACAGCACCTGAATGATGATGGGACAGTTCTCCAAGATGTACCATCCTCAGGGAGCACGCACTGCACGGCAGAACATTAAAATACTTGAGAACTGCGAGGAGAGGTGGGTGACGCCATGACCAAAGCTGGAGACGGGACCAGCCTGCTGCCAGAAGTGGACAGACCCTGAAGGGGAACACCAGGAGGACAAAGTTAAGCTCAACAGGACACAGCACAGTGCGCTGACAGGATGTGCACAGGTGTCCAGAGGGCTTGCACTTACTGCGGTCGAGGAACGGCTGGTTTGAACTTCCCAGGCTTCTCTTTGGGGCCGCCTGTTCCTTGTTCCCCTTCTCTTCTTTTCCTGCCTTCTCTTGGATTGAGGGTTTTTTGAGTTTGTTCTGTGGTGCTGGGGATGGAACCCATAGCTTCCCACATCGATGCAAGCAATCCACCACTGAGCTGGGTCCCAAGCCTTTTTTTTTCCCCCCAAGAAAATCATTTCTTTAAAAGCTTTAAAAACAAATAATGCTGTTTTGCAAATATGACTTTGCTTAACGAGGGCCACCAACTTACAGCACTGTGATGTCAGGAACACAGAGTGTGCAGGGAAACTAACTAATGCTGCTACAGTTGGGAGATTGGCTGGTGTTGCTGACTGAAGTGTGGGTGACACACATTGGGACTTGTGACCCATCAGATCAGCGTAGTTAATGGTCACCCAACTCCCTGCACAGGCTTGGGTCTGATCACATATTCTGCCTGGATAGACATTTCAGCCTCTTTTGTATATAAAAGACACACACATACTCTCTCTCTCTCTCTCTTTCTCTCTCACTCTCACACACACACACACACTCTCACACACTCTTTCTCTCTCTCACACACACACACTCACACATACATGTATGTCCTGTCATACAAACATGTAAACTTGTCTGCAAGGGCACACATTAAATAAACAAGTATTACGTGCCTCAGGCAATCCTATTCTCTATAAATACATACACACTTTTTTGCATTTTGTTTTTTTTGTACCAAATTTCTACATTATCTAGCAACTTGCAAAAGAAAACTTTCTTTTTTTCTGATACAAAATGTCTCTAAAGACTCGTTATGTTTGGACTTTAATCAAAGGATATATATAATCAACAAATCAAGAGCATTGTATGTTTGCCCAGCCCTTTCTGAGACAGGGTCCTGCTAAGTTGCTGAGGCTGCACTTGAACTTGGGAAACTCCTGCACAGCCTCCTGAGCAGCTAGGATTACAGGTGTGTGCCACTGCACCAGCACAATGAGTTATTTTTAAGATTGCACCTCATTCTCTTCGCTGGCTTAATAGCTAGAGCTCTGTGTCACGCTAGTGACTCCTTTACAATAGAGTTTAAGTGCACATCTTTACCTTAACCAGTCCACCTTCAAATGACCCTTTGAGAGAACCAAGTGACAGCATATTTCCAGGACTCCTGCCTGGTCTCTGTGTTGTTATCATACATTGCACATCTACATGTGTAAAAAAAATGTTGGCATTAATTGTGCTTTAACTACTCTATTGTCTTAAAGACCATAAACTGGGGGACTGTGACAAGGGCCTACCTGGGTAGGCAGAGGATTGGAGGAGGATGGGGGCAGAGAAAGTATTCAAAGAAACAAGAAATGATGATCTGCCCATGGAGGAGGAACATGATGAGTCACACCCCTTACAGGGGCCTGTGTCCACAAGACTAAAGCATCTTTACAACTCAATGATAAAAACACAAATAACTCAATTTTTCAAATGGGCAAAAAGAGGTGAAGAGACATTTCTCCAGACACCACCCAAGCGGTGTCAAGCGTGTGACAAGAGGTTCCTGGTGCTGGCACTTGATGTGCAACTTGGAACAATGAGGCACTTCCTGCCACCAGGGCAGCCTGGGCCCTGCTGGAGGTGGGTGCAGCTGTGAGGGACAGGGCAGGAGGTCACCTCCCAGGGATGGGTCAGCCCGAGTGGGCGTCCGGCACAGCCACCACAGCCCTTCATGTCCCTGTGCACATTACCCCTGGGTGGGTCTTTTCCTGTCTCCCTGCTCCATTTGCTTTTGCTGGTTTCATGGAGTATTTAAAGTAGTCTTGAACTGAGGTCAGTACATAATGTCCCTGTCACACTGCCTGGCACAGATCACGTGATCAATAAATCAAAACTAGAATTATTTATTTGTAAAAAAAGAAGGTTGAAATTACCTCAAAAAAGAAAAAAGAGGTGACACAGCAAGATGTGACGGGGGAGTCCCAGGCGCCTAGGGCAGCAGGCAGGGTGTTGCAGTGGGGGAGCCAGGTGGCAGGAAGGTCAGGTGGAGGCCCTCTTGAGACCTGACCAAATAGAGCGCTTCATTCCCTGTGCAGCCTTCACCTCTTCCCAGTCCAGCCTGATGTCGGGAACCTCCTCTTCTGGCTCAGGATCCTTCCTCAAGGCCCCCCGGGGGGAGGCGACCAGGATGGGCAGGGGGCCACATTCCTCCCGGAATTCCACCACATGGAGACCCTTCTTGTCGGCCAGCTGTTGGTGGGTTTCCTGGGCAAGACCAAAGTGAGAACAGCAGTTAGGTCTCCGAGGGTCCCTGTGGCTATAGGAGTGAGAGGCACCACCACAGGGTGGGGTGGGGGTGGGGGTGCAGTACCCACCAGAGAGCTTGGGGGAAAAGAGCAGTGCCAGCTGATTCTGGGTGGTTAAACCACAGTGGCTGTCACAGGGGGATGCCTCAGCCCACCTTCCCACCCCAAACTGGGGTACGCCAGGCCTCGCCTTCCAAACTCCCTAAGCACGTGCCTGCTGGGCCAAGCACCAAGCCTGAACCTTGTGGAGCCCTGAGATCTAACAACCAAATCACAGGAGGTCCAGGGGGGAAAGGACATCAAGGACCCCACGGGTGCTCAACCCTGGAAACACCATGGGACAAAACACCTGACTTCTTCAACACAACAGCAGCAAGGGGGGAAGGGGGAGGGACAGACCAAGAAAGACTTAAAAGACACAGGAGAAACTTTAGAAGTGCTGACATCTTCTCAACTGGATTGAATCAAATCAACAAGATTGAATCAAACTGTGTAAAAAAAAATGTTTTTAAATCGGACGAATGGATAGATTTGAATGAACAGATTCGATACTTGATAATACTGAGTCATGATATTTAGGAATGGTAAGGGTACCATGACATTTTTTTTCCCCAGTGCTGGGGATCAAACCTGGGCCTTAAGTGTTCCTAGCAAGCGCTCTACCATAGAAGTAAATGGATCCTTTACATCCTCTAAAGGATCAGAATCAGAAACCACTTCTCAGATTTCTGATTCTAATCCTTTAGAAATACACTGAAATATTTACGAATGAAATAAAATGGGACCTGAGATTTGGTTCAAAAAGACTCGGTGAGGTGATGTTGAGAAACAAGATTAGCTCTGGTTGGGCAGCAGAGCCCTGGGGTCACTGCAGCAGGTGGCCGTGGGAGCCCCTAGGAGACCCTCAGCACCTTGGTCTGCAGCACAGCCAGACCTGCTCAAACCCCAGGGAAGGTTACCTGGCGGGAGAGCCCATGGAAGAGGCCCCGGGTGAGGTTGAGCATGTTGACGGACCCAGAGACCTTGGCATACATGTCCTTGATGCCAATGAGCCGGCAGATGGTAATGATGGCCCTGTGGCAGCGCAGGCCGTATCCTAGGAGACAGGAAATGGACTGAGCACCTGCCAGCATGCTGTCTTTCGTGTGGCTCTGGGTTTAGGGAATGACATTTTGGCTTCACCACCCCCAGCTGGTGTGACTTCTAGGACGACATTTATTCAATGGTATGCACAAAAATTAAACAGAACATCTACCTTAAACGTAGTGGGGGGGAAACCAGGATATTACTTACATTAAAACTTAAGTGCCTGAAAACTCTTGGCCCTCTGCCCAGGCCAGCTCCCGTGTCCATGCCTGTTTACCATCAAGGGAGACGCCTGTCCTCACCCTCCTAGACCACTCAGCTGCCCTGGCAGCGACACCACTTCCCTCTCCTGGGAACACCTTCTGGCCTAAGTGGCAGCGTCTCCTGAATTGGTGGCTCCTAGAGTGCTTTCTCACCTCCCTGATGGCCTTCAGTGCTGGGGTGGTCTCCTCCCTTCTAGCCACGTGCCCTGCTCTTGGCCACCGGCAATCCCTCCTCCAGAAGAGCTTCAAAAACACAAGCCAGGGCTGGGGCTCTAGAGCAGAGCGCTTGCCCGGCATGTGTGAGGCACTGGGTTTGATCCTCAGCAAATCAAGGCTCCGGGGCACAACCTCTCAATGGCCATTGCTCTCTGAATTAAACAAAGACATCTGCAGGATCTTCCCCCCACAATATCATTATCACTCACACACACACACACACACACACACCGTGCCTGACCCCACTTACTGCACTGTCCTCACATGGCCTGTGCACGAGGGCACACTGCACCTGGGGCATGCACCAGCCTGGAACGTTCTCCCAGACCTGCCCCTCTGCTCCTCTTCCTTCAGGATCTCACTCACACTGCCCCTGCCTAGAGGCCACCTCTGGCCACCCTGATGAAGGTGGCCCTCCTCCTCCTCTTGACAGCACTGAGGAAGGCACAAGGCAGTAGCTCAGTTGCTTAGGGCCTCACTAAGTTGCTGAGGCTGGCCTGGAACTTGCAATCCTCCTATCTCAGCCTTCTGAGTGTCACTGGGATTACAGGTGTGCACCACTGCGCCCAGCTCCTGACCTGAACTCCTGAGATTTAAAAAACTACCGTCAAATGAAACAGGTTCTTACTACAGAACTGCAAGCAAAATGCAAATCCAAATGTTTAAGAATTCTGCACCAAGAGTGCACTGGGTGTGACTGTCCCCATAACCAACACTGCCTGTGGCCTGTCCACAAGACAAGAAAGGCCATTTCTGCTCACCCAGTGCCTCAATGAATAGAGATCATAGAAGTTCAACAGTACTCAATGGTGAGGGGCTGGGGGAGCTCTGTGACAGCGAGTGCTTCACAGGTGTGGGGCTCTGGTTTAATCCCCAGCACCAAATAACAAGCCTAACACCACGACACTTGTAGAGGAACAGCACGTGACTGGCAGGAAGGAACACCGTCCAGCTGGGTGAAGGCTCCAGGAGGAACCATGTGCCCACTCATCCAACCGGACCACCACCACCTGCTCTGCACGCCTCAGCCACTCCAGGAACAGGCCTGGGCCTGTGCAGACCGACCTTGGCTTCTTCCCCAGGAGCCTCACCTTCCTCAGCCTAATTCAGGATTTCCATCTGTCACTCTCAGGATGAGTTCAAGGAGAGGGAAACAACCCCAGGGGGGAGGGTGGGACTGTAGTGGTTTCTCTGCTTTACTTCAACAGAGAGTCAGAGCTTTCCAGTTACCTCTGGGCTGTTTCTTCATCTTGATGTGTGTCCTCTTATATCTCAAGGAGATGTCATGGAATACTGTGGGGTAAAGCAGATACAGGAAGGTCAGGCATGTGGCTTTAATATCTGCAAAAGTCACAGAGCACTGGGTGCTGCCCTAAGCAGCCAGTCCACAGGACACACAGACTCTGACCCCACTCATTCTCCTGCCACCCCCCCAGGCCAGGCTGTTTCCTCATTTTGCACATTTGTAAGAATGCAGTCAGAGCAACACAAAGACACCCACTGGGCAGAGACACACCACGACACAGTGGCATTCTGCAAATCTTACAAGGAAAGACCCACACTCACTTGTATGGTCTTCATACCGCTCTATGTAATGCAAATAGTGGATGGCTTTGTTCTTTGCCTGAAGAAAAGAAGGAACAAATTCTCCTAAATCTCTCGCTGGGTTTCAAAACCATTTTATAAAGTATTTTATTATAAAAAATTCCACCTATGCACCTTAAAAGATAAGGACTTAGCCACAATATCATTATCACACATACACTGACGATTCCTTCGTGATACGTGACTGTGTGCCTGCAGTGCCCCCATGTGAACACAGAGCTTTTCATCTTCTACTAAATGTTAACAAAGAAAAACATGCACGTACTTTCCTGAAAGCATCCACCCGCTCAGTGGCCTTCCCAATGGCAAAACCTTCAAAAGAAAAAGCAAAACTTATGAAAAGGAAAGCTACTCTGACCCAGCCTGTGCCTCTCCCCAGCTCCCAGTTTGGGCTCTACAGCATTTCACGCCCTTCTTTCAACTGCCCACAGAACACCTGCTCTGCACAACCAGCCATGAAGAAAGCCAGAGATGTGCTCATCTGTTCTGAGGCATTCTACAGACTTTACATTTAGATACATAACATGACCTTTTATAAATCTCTAATAAAATGAAATATACTCAATTTTTAAAATTAAGTATGCTCTATATTTATAAAAGGCAAATGTTTTGGGGCACTTGTGCAAAGAGATTAAAATGACCAGAAGGGATAGGGGAAAAATACATTGTTATAGAGTAAAACTATGATTTCAGTAGAATTTCAATTTTAATTAACCAGAAAAATAAACCTAATAGTTTCCAATTTGTAAATGCTTTACCCTAAGAAATGAGGTTTATCACAAGTTGCAGTAATGTTTTCATTATTTGCTGCCACCATTTATTATTTAATTTGAAAAAAGTACTTTGTTTTAAAATTATACACAGGAAAATAAAATAGGCAAGACATCTGAGGCTTGGGATAAAAAGGGCTTGAATTCCAGTTCCTAGTTTAAACAGAACAAAGTAAACCATGGAAGTCCTAGAGGGAAATATGAGTGGACTTACTTATAATCTTCAAAAGGAGATTTTCTAAGCAAAACACAAACCAGAAGTGACCTAGGACTGATAAATTTGCTATGTTAAGGTTTAAAACTTCTGTGGATTTTAAAGCTTCGATGTGGAAAAAAATTCAAAACTACATCAAAATATGATAGACAAAAAAGGCTCATGTCCTTAACTTACAAGAAGCTAATCCCAATCAATAAAGACAAGAAAACCACCCAATTAAAAAAATAGGCAAAGCACCTGAACTCACAGATATCCAAAGGGAAAGCGCAACAGCCAATGAACACGCAAAATGGCGTCGGCACTCTCCAAACTTAGAAAGTACAGGTGTAAACTAGGAGAGATGTTTCAGGGATCATACTGACAATCAGTAAAGTCTGATACTACTCAGGGCAAGGATGGGTGGTACAGAGGGACATAAACTGATGCAACCTTTGAGGAGGAGATCTGGCAATACTTGACATTTACACCCAGTGCGGCAGCAATTTCAAGACATTTCTCCTATTTCTATATTTCCAAAAGTTCAACAAACTCCATGTACAAAAAGTCAATGTTATTGTTGTTGTTTGTAATAAATGATACAAATTTGGAAACAATAGGGATTGGGTCAAAAATCATGTCTATGCACACACTGGAACACTACAAAACCAATACCAGAAATCTGCTTATGCTAACAGAAGACCTCTGAGGGCAAAACCAAGCAAGAAGAGCAAGGTGCAAATTCATGGCTATAATAAGATCTCTGCTAAGCTTTTTATAAAAAGGTAAAGGGAGGTAACATGGACACAAAATTTCAGAAAAGATATTTTTGAAAAGAGACAACAGTAACTGCTAACCATGGTCTCTTACAGCAATGCACTATCATGTCTTTTGCTTTTGCTTTGAAATTTTCAAAAGGAAGCAACTAACAGTTTTTCAGTTCTTTGTGAACACATTTCAAAAACAAGATGTTCAGTAGGGAAACTTTAAAAGTCTAAAGAAGAAAATTTAAATGACTGACAAACCTGCTAACCCAAGTGAACACTTATCAGTCAGTGAATAGTCTTCTAGTTTTTTTTCTTGCATATAAATGACTTTAAAAAAAAATCATGATTACATGACAAATTTTTAACCAAAATTACTTATTGTGTAAGTAATTTTTCACAATTCTTTAATGGCTATAGAATATTACTTTGGAGGCCTGTGGTTGTGGCTCAGAGGGAGAGCACTTGCCTGGCATGCGTGAGGCACTGGGTTTGATCCTTAGCACCACATAAAAAATAAAGATCTTGTGTCCACCTATAACTAAAAATAAATATTAAAAAAAGAATATTATATTGGACAGCTATCCTGTAACCAGGCCCGTTTGAACTTGTTCTAATTTTTCACTATTATGCACAATACAATAGTGTCTTAAGCCCTTTAAAATACCCAGTCCTCAGATGTAGGCCTTAAGAGCTTTTCTTTCTTTCTCTGAGAAGCTTCGTGGTTTACCACCAGGTTTGTGAGCCCAGACCTCTAGACGGCTCTATTAGTAGAAAAAGTGAGACTGGCAGCAGGGCCCTGGCTTCCAGCCGGGCAGCCAGGTCTCTTTGTGTCCAGCGTCACCCCACTCACCTGCAGCTCCCTGCCCATTCCCCACAGCCACCAGGACACGGACTGATCTCTTCCTTCCCTCTTTGGCTGTCATATTGAAAACATTTCTGACCTAAAAGACAAAATGCTTCATCAATAGGACAGCTGAAGAAAACTCTGAGGTAGAGGACGAGGACCTGCTGGCTCAGCCACACAAGGCTTGGTGCAGGACCCAGCACCTCCTCCAGTCTGTAGGCACAAAAGCAAACTTCCCAAACAAACCCTCCCTCTGGAGCATTTCGGGAACACAATGGAAATAAGACTTTCTCTTCCTATTTCATTGGGTTATTAGGAGAGTTAACTAAGATAATCTTTAAAGGAATTTACAACTACACAACTCAATATACCCCATCTTAATAAATGTACACAGGAAAGAAAACACTATGGATTAAACTTTGAAATAGTTTAAGACTGATTATAAGACAAATTCCAGTATCAAAGGTACTAAAATATCTTAGAAATGATGAAATGCAACGTAAGGAAAAAACTTCGCAGGACTGGATTGCTATGTTAAGGATCAGGCTTAAACAAGAATACAGAATTTGGAAACACCTATTTATTATAAACTTCAGGAAAATCTCCCATTTTTTCAGCCTATTTTAAAGGCCAGGAATTATGAAACTATTAATAGTTAAACTGTTTAAATGACAGTTGTCCCCTTTCCTTCCTAGGAAGAAGTTTAAGGAAAAGGGAGGCTGAGGCCACACTTTTGAATGATCTTATAGGAAACAACCTACATATGAAAGACTCTTTCAGTGGGATTAACTTTCAAAAGCTATGAACTGGGGTGTGTGTAGGGGCCCACGCCTGTAATCCATGTGACTCAGGAGACTGAAGCAGGAAGAAGGCAAAGTCAAGGCCAGCCTGGGCAACTTAGCGAGACCCTTCTCAAAATAAAAAGTAAAAAGGGCTGGGGATGTGGTTTGGTGGCAGAGTGCTTGCTTAGCAATGCACAAAGCCCTGGGTTCAATCTTTAGAATTGGGGTGGGGGGAATAACACACAATGGGATACCAACATAAAATACTTGTAAACATATTTTAAAAATTCCATAATATAACTGATATTGAAGAAATAATATACATATTCAGAGAGGCTTTGTCACAAATTTGATATATAAATTATTCCACAATTTGGGGAGGTACTGGGAATTGAACTCAGGGCACTTGACCACTGAGCCACATCCCCATCCCTGTTTTGTATTTTATTTAGAGACAGGGTCTCACTGAGTTGCTTAGGGCCTTGCTTTTGCTGAGGCTGTGGAACTCACAATCCTCCCTCCTTAGCCTCCCAAACTACTGGGATTTCAGCTGTGCACCACTGCGCCCGGCTCTGTTCCACATTATTAAACACTGATTAAATGCACAGTGCCAGCTGAAAGGAACACTGGCCATTAGAGAACCACCCTGGAAGGGTGGTTCAAGTACACCTGATACAGGATCTGTGAGCAGCCCAGAGACCATTGCCCTAGTCAAATTGGACAGTGGCCATAACCTGAGGCTTTCTGCCCCTGCCCCTGCTCCTCCCAACCTGTTCTCTGATTGTGTCCTAGATACAACTGGTGTACAGCTCCACAAGAGGCCACCAGATAGCACACTCTAGCTCCAGGAAGAAGGAACTTAACATAATCTCCAAATTCTGCTCCTGAATTTGCCCCTCACAAACCTCAATTTCATAGTCCCCACAAACCAAGGCAGCAGTGGGGACCACCAACATGAAGGAACTGAACTTCAAATTGTGTTAATTCCTCCCTGAACTTGAGTCTGTGTCCAAGAGATCACTGTGACCACAGCTCTGCTCAGCTCCTCCTGCCCACCTGACCCCGGCAACCTCTCCAGAGGACCCTGGGAGTTGAGCTCGGCAGGCCTACCTCGAGTATCCTGGTATCAAAGTCCTCATAGGTCTCTACAAGGAGAGAAGAAAAAGCACACAGATAAGAGCATCCAAGCTGCTCAAGTGTGACAGCCTTTCCCAGGTGCCCTCAGACTTCTAATGGGAAGAACCTGAGCTCTCTGGTGCCGCACTCCAGGCTGCGCCCCAGTTCCCATCATCCACGGGGACTGCCTGGCCTGGCCTGACTTCACGAGCTCAGCCACGGCTCTCTGACCGCAGCCTCCCCCTCTCCAGCTCCCTGCTGCCGGCTCCCGAGGCACAGGTTCCTGGAGCGCCGACACCTCCAGAGCCTTCATCGCTGCTTTCCCATCTGGTCTCCTGGGGTCTTCATAGCCTCTCTCACCAAAGTCGCTCAAAGACACCAAAGTCCCTCCTCCTCATAGATCTCGCCAACGTCCGCAATCCCTACACTTTTGTCTCTACCGCCCTCTCCAGGCCAGAACCCAGGCAGCTGTCTGGTCACAAGTGGCCTGCTGCTGCTGCCGGGAGAGATCAGAGCCTGGCCTACGCTCACCACTCTCAACTGCGGGTCTGACCCGCTCGCGAACTCCCGGCTCCTCAGCTTTCAGTTCTCTTAATTCAGCCTCTGCTCACCACCACAGCTGTTTCCAACACTCCCCAATTCTCTTGCTTTTACTTATTACAGAAAATCTCAATTACGTAATAAAATAGGAGAGCAGAATAAAAGCTTCTGTACCCAGCAGTCGGCTTTGTAATCGGTCAGCTCAAGAGTCAATCTTCTTTCCTGGACACTGCCAGGGTCCCACCCACTGGGTGATAGTGAAGCCAGTGCCAAGTGCCACCTTCTCATCAAGAAATATTCTGGTGGCCATGTTCACCAATGCCACTATCTGGCTTGATGACTCCTGACCAAAGCTACCAGATACCAGGTGACCTCCCCACCTTTCCACCCCCATTGCACAGGCTCACCCAAACCTGCACCCTGCCCCTGCTGGCTAACAGCAGCCTGTCTGTCTAAACTCTGGATCTGGTTACTGGGGACTTGGCTCGTGGGCAGGTCCTCTCCCTCCCAGACCTCCACCCTCCTGCACTCTCGCCCCATCCTCTCCAGCCCAACCGTTCCTCTACTTTGAGCCAAAATCCTGTTTGCTTCCTCCTCTCCCACTCACTGGCAAGAGCAAGATTTTCAGGTGAATCTGCCTTTGTGGGGAGGGGGAGGCTTTGTTTTCTAATTCAGCCTAAGTGTCGTCAGTTTTTGTTTCATGTTTGCTTTTACGAAGGCTTAGTGACAGCTCTCTGGGGTCTCTCAACTCTGCTGTTAAACAGCACTCCAAGCCTGAGGCCACGTGTTTGGGAAACGCTGTGCCCTACAGATCTATAATGCACACCACCATGTCTAAGGCACCTGCTAAGGCACTGGGACCCAGGCCTTTCCATCCTGTTGGAGGAACATTTCCTGGTTACAGGCCTCTAGTGTCCCACAAATGCAACTGAGATAACAATGTGGAAAGTTAGTCAAAGAGGTCAAATTCTTTTTTCAAAAAGGGTAATCTAAACAGACAGTAAACAATAAAATTATTTTCAGAAACACTGTAGGACGATACGTCCTCTACCAAAGGCAAGCAAACCAGGCCTCCATTACCTCCATTGGGTCCAGGGTCCGGGGGACCAAGACTGAGGCCACCCCATGTGTTCCCGCTCCAGCCTCGCTCCCGCTTCACTTTCATCCTCCGCTTCCGGTCCCACTCTTCCCTCTGCTGGAGCATGTCAGCCGCCACCTGCTCCTGCTCCTCCTTGCTCCTCTGGGCAATGGTCTGCACGGCTCCATTTCTCATGAGAGGGGCATTCAGACCCGGCCACAAGAAGCCGTAGCGCCCTGAAGGGTTAAGATTATAGGTAAGTGACAACTTCTAAAAGGTGCTCACTCTTCATGTTGCTAAGATGCCAGGGAACGCGTGTACAGACACCAGCACAGTATTGTGGAATTGGAGCTGATGGGATCACTTGGCAGGTGACCTTGCACTGTCACAGTTTTATGCACATCTACCCTACAGGCATGTGACCGCGCATTTTCACTTTTACCAAGAGAAACACTCGTGAGGCCTGTGAGCGCTAAGATGTCTGCTGAAACACGACCTGTAACGCACATAAGCCGAGTCGGCAACAGAGGAACGGCTGAATGCACAGCCAGCAGGTGCCATATCCTGCACAAAATCAAAAGCCGTTGCTCTGGGGCTGGGGATGTGGCTCTCAAGCAGTAGTGCGCTCGCCTGGCATGCGCGCGGAGCGGGGTTTAATCCTTAGCACCACATACAAATAAAGATGTTGTGTCCACCAAAAACTAAAAAATTAAATATTAAAATCTCTCTCTCTTAAAAAATAAAAAACAAAAAAATGTTGCTCTCTAGGTTCTAATGTGGAATGATTTCTAAGACATGTTATTATTATTACTTTTGGTTCTGGAAATTGAACCCAGTGGTGTTCTACCACTGAGCCACATCCCCAACCCTTTTTATTTATTTTGAGACAGGGTCTCACTAAATTCTTCAGGCGGGCCTTGAAACTTGTCATCCTCCTGCCTCAGCTTCCCCAGTCGCTAGGGTTAAGGGGTTTGCCACCATGTTCAGCCCTGAGACCTCTTATTGGGTTAAAAAAAAAAAAAAAAAAAAGCAGATTATACAATTGCATGTACCATATAGTATAATTATCTTTTTCTTTTCTTTTCTTTTTAAAGACGATATCTATTTCTTTTAGGGAATTTATACAAAAGCGCGCACCAGCACACACAAAAACAACTGAAGGAAATACCAATATGAGACCAGTGGCCCCTCAGGGGAGACAATGGGAATGTGGACGGCAGGAAGGACATCAGGGGCTTTTAGTTTTCTCTACAATCTGCGTTTTTACTGAGAAGGTATGCATACGATTTTTATAATTTGAAAAAATAAATTATAGCCAGACACAGTGGTGCATGTGAGCAGTCCCAGCTAGGTGGGAGGCTGAGACAGGAGGGAGGTTTTAACCTGCAAGTTCAAGACCAGCCTGGCAAGACCAGAAGGCAAGACCTGTCTCAAAAATAATAATAATAATAATTATTAACATTATTAAAAATAAATAACAAATGCTTAAAAACTAAAACAAGATACAAGTAGTAAAAGCACCCAAGCAGATGTGCAATCTTAGAAGTGCAGCACAAGGTGCTTCCTTTATTTCTGAAAGGTTGTTAGTATCAAAAGCGATGAGTCTGCACAACAGTAAAAATAAGCCAATTCAAGTTCACCCATCCTATTTTTGCTTTCAAAAGCACAAGTATAAACAATCACATCAGCACGTGAAGGACCAAGGCCAAGTGCGGCCCACCAGCTGATTTGTAAATAAAGTTTTACTGGAACACAGCTGGGCCTGTCCAACCATGCGCTGTCCAGGGCAGTTTCTGTGTGACAGCAGCCCAGTTGAGTAGCGGCAACAGGCCCTGTGACTACAGATCTGCTCTTGGTCACTGTCTTCTCTGGGCAGGGGAAGCCTGCCAGCTCTCTGCGAGCTCCACCTGCCTGCACTGGGCTGTGTGTAGCACAGGACCTATCACAGCTGTGCCCCATGGAGTACGTGACACTCTGGGGCACCTGGTGAGCCCCCTGGTTGGACTCTAAACCATGGATTCTTATGCACTTAATGAGAATGTTTCCAGTTTGCCAAATATCCATAAAATCTGGGGAAAACACTTTAAAAGCACATAGACTCTTTTTAGAACAAAGTTTGCCACTGGGCCCCCCCAGGCCTCCCTCAGACCCAGCTTGCTTCCTATTTCTCCCCTTCCCAAGATCATCAGTTTCCCACCCCAAGTTCAGGACCAAATCTGAAAACTGTCAAAACAACCAAACACGTTTACCTTCACCAATGACCTGACCCCTGTTCAGATCCTTCCTTCTCTTTTTTTTGCTTCTTTTGCCTCTTCCTTTTCTTGCCCCAGCACCAGTCTCTGCTAAAGCACCTTTCCAGAGCTCATCTGCTGTCACTGTAAGGAAACGGGGTTTTTAAAAACTCTGTAGTTGTAAAGTAAAGATCTATACTCTCCTAAGAATAAGAAAGGCCAGAAAGCCCAGCTTCATCCATGTCACTGAGGGAATGAAAATAAAATAAAATCATACAGTGAACATAAAACATGATTACATTTGGAAAACACAAGAGGAGACAATTCCACTTTTTTTCCACAAAAGATGGCTAACATTAAATCCCAGTAAGTCCCTGACCAGTAAGTAGACTTGCTTCCCTGATGTCTGCCAATCACAACTCAGGTCTCAGTAGTGACGTCTCTTGAACTTCTCCAAATGATATTTCCTAGCAAAGGCCCAGCTAAAAACAGTAAGGGCCTTCTTGGTGTGACTCTAAATCAGCAGGGTATCTGGGGCACAATTCAATACTTTTAGGCCTTGGGTGCCCCAAATGAGGGGCTCAGATAAACTAGCGCTCTCCAAATACAGCTGTAGCACATGAGATAATTCTAGTTGCATTTTTAGTTGAATAATTACTAAAATGTTAATTCGTTTATGACAGAAGGAAAATTAAGATAGGAAAGCACCCCTACTTTCCTGTTGCAGGAGGTGGAAGAGTGTGCCAGTCTACCTACATTTAGTGAAGAAGCTGTAGGGTCTGTACTGCTGGCCTGACCGGCTGGTGGGAGGAGAGATACAGCACTGTGTCTGTAGCGCATGGCTCAAGCTGGTGAAGTGTCGGCTGTCTCTGGTTCCCTGCAGTGACAAAGGGCCTACAGAGAGATGAAACAAAACCAAGTTAGATGCTCCCTGGCTGTGGAGCTGCCAGCACCAAATAACTGTGACTTGATAAAAATAAGTCACTAAAAATTCTAATCTTTTAAGAATCATATTTTGAGGACAATTGTTATTTAAAAAATAAAACCAAACTTTTAGGAATGAAAGCCACCTAAATGCCCATCCTAGAGAGGTCATGGTTCATTTCCACAGTGGATATCCCAGTCTCAAGAAAGCTCTGTACAGCCAGGGTTTCTGCCCTGCATTATCCAGCCCAAGCTCCTGGGCTGCTCTGGGCAAATGGCGCCCTCTGCTGTATGCAGCTGGGCAGTGGACAGATGAGGAAAGACCTTCAAGTGAAACTGTTCAGAAGAACAAGACTCAATGTGTAGAGGGTACCCTGCCCTTTATGTTCAAAACACAGGGAAGCAGGGAAGGCATGCTGTAGACAACTCCAGAAGATCACGCAAGAAACTGAGGAGCGGCTGCCTCTGTGGAAGAAAACAGGGGCATTTAAGGCTGGATGTGAAAGACCCGCATTTTTGTATTTTGAGGGATTTTTTTTTTTTTTGACCACATGCATCTATTACTTGAGAAAAGGTTTTAAAACAGCCATGTCTGAGAGGAAGCCATCTGACCAGTCCCAGGGATGGCGGTTTCACGTGAGGAAGAAGGCAGAGGTGACAGGAACAGGTGGTGATGAAGGAGTGGGACAGTGCTGGCAAGATCAGTGCATGCACAGATTCTTGAGCTCTGTGCTTCACTAGAGAAATGACAGGATTAAAACAGCCCTGGAGGGACAGTGGCCTTTAGGGTATTGGCTTGATAAACACAAAACAAAAACCTGACAACAGCTGTTTTCAAGTCTGAGTGAAGCCATGCAGAGGACAGTAACTGCAGATTCATCAGCAGCATCAACCATGACTCACAGGACCAGAGAAAGAAAGCGGGTAAGGACAGGGAGAGTGACATCTAAGGGTGGTAGGAAGCCATCGAAATAGTTCCACTGAATACAGAGACCCAAACACAAAGGGATAATCTTTGATTACTGGACAGCACTTAATACGACCATTTTGTTTCAAATGTAGGCCTATGAGATAGATTTGCCAATGCCACAAGGTACTGGATGACTGGATGAGATTTCAACACTAATTTCGATTTCAGATGATTTGCTCACCTGTGGGGAGGGAGATCGCACCAAGCACACAGATGTCCTCTAGATCTGTAGCCCACCTGATGAACTACCAAATAAAATGTAGCCAGAAAACATTGGGTCTTCATTTTTTTTTTAAGTTGTTGATGGATCTTATTTATTTATATGTGGTGCTGAGGATCAAACCTAGTGCCTCACATGCTAGGCAAGCACTCTGCTACTGAGTTACAACCCCAGCCCTGGGTCTTCATTCTTTAACAAACCAGAACTTTATCATTACAAATCTCATTCTGCTATACACAGCCTTTCTTGTAAACACCTTCATCTTCAACACATATCTAATATTAAAACATTTCATCTTGCTCTGTTCAGCATTATAATCTTTAATGTAGTTCAAGAAGTGTAAAAATTATTAACAGATTTTTTTGGAAAGACTGAAATATCACTCATAGCTAATAATGTACCCAGCCTAAAAGAAACCAAATGTCAAAAATAAAAAGAAATCAACTTTAGAATTTAGAAATAGCCACTTGTTTTTTGTTTGTTTGTTTTAATGGGAGGCAGGGAAGAACTGGGAATTGAACCCAGGGCTTTGTATACATTAGAAATAGTCACTTTTTCTGGGTGCATGGCACATGGCTGTAATCCCAGTGACTCAGGAGACTGAGGCAAAGGATTGCAAGTTCGAAGCCAGCCTTAGCAACTTAGCAAGAACCTGTTTCAAAATAAAACATAGGTCTGGGGATATAGCTCAGTTGCTAGAGTGCTTGCCTTGCATGCACAAGGCCCTGGATTCAATCCCCAGCACCATCAAAACAAATAAACAAAGAAAAAATATATCAAAAGGGCTAGTTATGTGGCTTAGTGATAGGGTGCCCCTCAGTTCAATCCTCAGTACCACCAAAACAACAGTCAATTTTCATGCACACTTGTATAAATGGTTTTGCTTACATTGTGTTACGATTTTTTTTTAATATTTTATTTACATTTTAGTTTTCGGCAGACACAACATCTTTGTTTGTATGTGGTGCTGAGGATTGAACCCAGGCCGCACCCATGCCAGGGGAGTGCTACTGCTTGAGCCACATCCCCAGCCCCGTGTTATGATTTTTTAAAGAAGAAAGTTCAGTAGTTCAGGCTGAGTCACGTTCTGAAGCTCACTTACAGATCACAATCCACCTCACTTATCAACTCTGTTCTGATCCTTTGAGTTCTTATTAAGTTTAGGTCATGAGACCCCAGACTCAGGAAGCAACAACCCTGCAGCCTAAAGTGGGATAGGCCAGAGCCCCTCAGGTGGGGACGGAGAGGCCCCCAGGGTTCTACCTCAGCACACATCACGTCTACACCAAGAACTCCTTCCTTCTCACTTGGGTCTCTTCTAGGAAAACTGGTTGGTGAGAGATTTTAGAAAATTTATTACTAATTTCTGACTGATTTGTTGCAGCATTTAGAAAAATAGAGTGATAAGGAAAGCAATCAACTTCTTAAAAGTCAGGCAATTATGAATTTCAGGAAAAAAATGTAACAGTAGAATACTACCTAGCTCAGCTCTGAATGTGCACAGAATTTAATAACAAAAACAATGCCCAGAGATTCAGTCCAAACTGTGCTTCTACCTATACTGGAAGAAAGTAAGGGTAAGGATAGATTGTTACATCTCCAATTAGCATAACAATGTTGTTTAAAGAAGACTCAACGTATTTAGAAATATAACCAGAGGAAGGTGAAAGAATTAGTGTCCCTAGATGATGGGAAGGAGCAGAAAAGGACTAGGAATGAAAGCTCTGAGCCTTTTACGACCTTTTGGAAACTCAATTTTTTTTTTTGTTTTTACTTCCGGTGTGGAGCTGGGGATTCAATTGCGGGCCTTGGGCACCCTAGGCAAGGCTCAACCTCTGAGCCGCACCCCCAGCCTGAAAGTTAATATTTTAAGGAACAGCACAGCAACCTGCAGTGAGGATAGCTATCCCTATCAGGCCCTATACCGGCTCAGGTCAGGGCAGTGCCTGGCACATGTTAAGGGGTAAATAAACTGTTTATAAATCAGTGAGTGAATCAACCAAGCAACAAATCAAACTGGTTGATTCACAGTGGGTGTGACAGGTCCTAGGAAATCTGCCATTAGGGAGAAACCCTGTCAGCTGGACTTCTCCCAGGATCTCCAAGGTATGTCACAGGTGGGATTCCAAGAGGAAAAGGCAGGAGACCCACAGGGAAGCCCAGCACTCAGGAGTCCCAGAAGCTCAAGGTGAAAGGGCCAGGTTTCCTTGCACAGCAAGGTTGGCCTGGACTTCCCAGAAGGCAGCTGAAGAGAGGCCCTGCACTATGTCAAGGAAGTCTGTGTCCACAGGAGGGGGCATCACAGCAGCCAGAAAGCTCTGGGACCAGCCCTGCTTCACTGGCTGTGTGATTTCTTTCATTCTTTTTTGGGGGAAGGTACTGGGCATTGAATTCAGGGGTATTTAACCACTGAGCCCCATCCCTAGTCCTTTTTATTTTTATTTTAAGACGGAGCTGGCCTTGAACTTGCAACCTCCTGCCTCAGCCTCCAAAGTCACTGGGATAACAGGTGTGCACTACTGTGCCTGGCCTGGCTGCATGATCTTGAACAAGTCACTTGGCTTCTCAGAGATTCACCTTATCATCTCTAAAATGCAAATAAGCTCATGAAAGCCAGTGTCAGGGCTGAACAAGGTGACATGTTTCAAGCCTAGTGCACAATACCTACTCAAAAATGGCAACCATTATTTTTCAAAGCCTTGAACTACAACAACTGCAGTCATAAAAAATTTGAAAAATACTCAAGACTGAACAATACCATCATCAAGGACATGCCTTGTCCATTCACATTTTCAAATCTACAGAAACTCTTATTAAATCTTATGAGAACAGATACTTCCCCAATGAATCTCACCATTGCTGAAAGTGGTCTTCAGCGCCAAAACAGAAGCTGTTGGAAAGGTGTTCAGGGAAAGCTGCCTGCACCAGAAATGACCTGTCAATTAAAAATAAGTAAATAAATACTTTTTTGGTTCCAGTGCTGGGGTTGAACCCAGGGCCCGGAGCCTGCAGGCACCTGCTTCACCACTGAGCCACATCCCCTCTTCGTTTTTTGAGACAGGGTCTCTCTAAGTTGCCCAGACTGGTTTCCAACTTGCAATTCTCCTGTCTCAGGCTCCCAAGTTGCTGGGATTACAGATGAAGGCCTCTGCACTCAGCAAAAAGTGGAGTTGTTTTGTGGTGTGGGCAATAGAACCCAGAGCATCACATATGCTGGGCAAGTGCTTTACCACTGAGCTATGTCCACAGGCCTCCAACAAGAATAAATAAATAAATAAATTTTAAAGATACATTCCTACATGAAGAGAGACATTTAAAATAATAAGGTGAGCCACCTACTGTGGCACAAACCCGCAACCCCAGATACCAAGGAGGCTAAGGCAGGGGAAGTGCAAATTCAGGCTAAGGCAGGGGAAGTGCAAATTCAGGCTAAGGCAGGGGAAGTGCAAACTCAGGTCTCGAGATATAAAGGGCTGAGGATGTGGCTCTGTAAAGCAAAATAGGGTGCAATGCCCAGTATCCCAAAAATAAATAAAACAGTAACATTCACAAAATAATACCATCTACAGAATTAAAGAACTAAGAGAAGTGGACGAGTGATTTCCAGGCTTAGTGACCACTGGCCAAGTAGCTGCCATCATGCTGCACCTTCTCTTCACCCTCCCATCAACCAGGCTTCATGCTTGGCAGTCACCTTAAAAATCCCTCTGCCGTGGGCCACACCTCTGCTGTGGTCCTGCTGCCACTTCTTTGTTCAGGCCTTAGCATCACTCAGACACAGGTTCAAGGTTTCTTAATGGGTCTCCCACCTCTCCCCTTGTATTTACCACCTTTCTACAGTAAGAGGCTTCATCAATTAACAGCCCTGACATGTCCTTCCCTGGCTTCCTGCTGCCAAGTTACAAATTCTGGGCACAGCCTGCAGGACTGCCACATGGCCCCAGACTTCCACACCAGCCTCCTGCTGCCCCTGCCCCACCCTCCCCATAGCCATCCAAACACACAGTTAGTCTTGAATTCGCTCTCATACACTTTTGTATATGAGATCCTGGATCCACCAGATCCTGGAGGCTCAGCAGCTCTTGTGAAACCTCCACCCTCTGGAGCCCCCACAGCACCAGGCTGACTGTACCTCCCTGTGCAACCCTTCATACAGTGTGGTTCTCCAGAACACACTTAGACAGCATTTGTGGGCAACTGGTTTTTGGCAGAGGGACCATGACCATTCAATAGGGGAAAAGGAATGTGTTCAATAAATGGTGTTGGAATAACAGGGTGTCAACCTATAGAAGAATGAAGTTGGAGCCCTACCTCACACCTTATGTACAACTTAATTCAAAATGGACTAAAGACCTGAAGGTAAGAGCTAAAACTATAAAACTCCTAGAAGAAAAACAGAGGTAAATTATCATGACCTCGGGTCTAGCAATGTTTCTTAAACATAACTCCAAAAGTACAAGTGATAAAAAGAAAAAAAAGAAAAAACCCATAAACCAGACTTCACCAAAATTTAAAACTTGTGTTTCGGGGATGGGGATAAAGCTCAGCTCAGCGGTAGAAGAACCAGCATGCCTGGGTTCAGTCTCTAGCACTACAAAAACAAATAAACAAAAACCTTGTATGCCTCAAAAAAACACTATCAAGCCAGGCTTGGTGGTACATGCCTATATTCCCAGCAGCTCTAGGGGCTGAGGCAGGAGGATTGTTGAGTTCAAAGCCAGCCTTAGCAAAGCCCTAAGCAACTCAGTGACACCCTGTCTCTACAAATATATATATAAACAAGGGTTGGAAATGTGTCTCAGTGATTAGGCACCCCTGGGATCAATCCTCAGTACAAAAAAAAAAAAAAAAAACAAAACAAAAAAAAAAAAAACCACCCACAAACTATTAAGAAAGTTAAAAAACAACATATGGAATAAAATTCTGCAAATCATACATCTGATTAGACACCTTTAGAACTCCTTACAATTCAATAATAAAATGAAAACCCAATTTTAAGAGAGCCAAAACACTTGAACAGACATTTCTCAAAAAAACATGTAAAAATGGCTAATAAGCACATGAAAATACATTCATTATCCATCAGGAAATTGCAAATCAAAATTTCAAATTAATACCATTTCATACTCACTAGGATGGCTATAATCAAAAGAACAGATAATAAGAAATGTTGCTAAAGAAAAATCAAAACCCTCACTGTACCCTCAGGTACTTCGAAAACATTCTGGCCATCCCTCAAGTGTGGAATTACCATTTTATCCAGCAACTCAATTCCCAGGCACATACTCAAGAGAAAAGTAAATAGACACACATGTAAAAACATGGCATGCTGATGTTTACAGCAACATTAGGCATAATAGCCAAAAGATGGAAAACAACTCAAGTGTCCCTCAACTGATGAGCAGATAAAGTGTGGTGATGGACACATTACAATTCATCCCCAAGAAATTCAGGATGACACATGTTACAATAAGGATGAATCTTGATGACCTTGCACTAAATAAGCCAGCCATGTATGCGGTTCTACTTATAAGAAATGTCTAGAACAGGAGAGCTAAGAAGAGTGGAAAATAGATCATTGGTGGCTACAGCTAAAAAGCTTCCTTCTTGGAGTGATAAAAATGTTCTAATTAGATTATAATGATAAATGCACAGGTTTGTGCAAATATTGTGCACTTCAAATAGATGAACTGTATGGTATGTGAATTATAGTTCAATAAAGCTGAAAAAAAAAACAAAAAAAATAGTTATACACAAGAAAACAAAAAAGGGGGGGCGGGGAAACACACTTTGGTGTCAGGAATTTTGGGTGCAAAAACCTATGTCCCTTGCTCAATCTGTGTGGCTCCCTCCACCACCTGTATAAAGAGTGTAATAACAGAATCTACTCCATAAAGGGACTGGGAAGGCAGTGAGGGAAAACGCATGAACAGAGGAAGACAGTGGCTGGCACACAGTTTAGACTCATGAAGGAAGACAGCCTTGAAATAGTAGGAGATGGGGGAAGAAAAATAAAAGGGAAGAGACAATCATAAAGACAAAAGAAAAGAATATTAAGGTCAGATTTTCTGCCAAGATTGCTGGTGAAATTTTTTGCTACAAAATGAGTTACCAAAAAAAAAAAAAAAAATGAACCTTGAGGGTTTTAGGGGGCTTTGAGTTCCAGAATTAGAAATGCTGAACTGTGGACTTAACAACAAAATAGGGCAGAGAAGACAGGCAGCGGCCACGCAGCGGCCCTGGAGCCAACCTTAGGCAACACAGCAGCAGGGCGCCTTCCTAGGGTGCACACAACCCACCAGGGCCCGGGCGGGGGGACAGGAAAGGCGACACTGCGGGCTGACGTCCGAGTCATCCGTCTCTGCACTGAGGCCACCGGCCAGCTGGAATTAAGCTGACGGAGGCCAGTACTCTCCGACTCCACCTGGACAACCACCATCACCTTCAGAGCCCCGCGGGCGCCTCTCAGCCCCGAACCCGGTGGGCATCACCATGTGACCCCGGGGGTCGCGCCTGCCCGCCGGGAAAGCAAGGCTCGCCAGTTCCCTCCTATTCACCTAAACGAACCGCGAAGAACCCACTGCACTTCACGGTCACGTTACAGCGAAGCGCCCCGACGCCCAGAGAGGTAAGGAACGCGCGCAAGGTCACCCAGCGGTCCCGGGCTGGATGGGAGAGCCGTGGGACGCTGCTCACTTCCCTCCGCCCGGACTCCCGCAGGCCCTGGCGACCCCCGGCTCCCGCGCCTCCTTCCTGCGCTCACCGGTCCACACACCGCACAGCGCAGGCAGGCGGCCCGCAACGCGCACCGCCGCCGCCATGCTGAAGCGCGAGCCCCGCCTCCTCCCTCCGGGGCAGCCGGTCCTTCGCCTGCCGAGAGGCTCCTCATCAAACCGCGGGCCCCAGCCCTCGGCTGGAGGTGCGAGACCCAAGGACCACGCCGTAGCCCATATCGGGTTGGAAGGATTATCCGGATGGGCCACAGGGTAGGTTGGGTCAGGCGTAGCCGCGGACAGCTCCGCGGGGTCCTCGCGCAAGGGCCCGGGGGCGGGGCTGGGGCGGGGCCAGCCCGGGGCGCGGGTCGGCCAGTTGGAGGCGGCCGCTTGTGAGCGCCCGTTAGGTCCGGCTGGCCCAGCGAGCTCTCCAAGGTACCCATGCCCGAGACCCACGAAGTGTAGGGAGGATCCACAGGGTGGATAAGACAGGGTGGAGAGATTGAAACCCGCTCCAGGAAAGCCCTGGAGTTTTGGAGATGAAGTACTTTGCTCGAGTTTCACAGGCATTTCTGCATTTATTCTGATTCCAACGTGTGGTCGTCACACACGCATATCCCAGGGTTTTCCCGTTCATCTCAGGCTCCGTTTTATGCAGTCTGTTCTTGCACAAATGATGCACAAACCTGCCACAAAGGATGGCAGGAATGTGTTGTGAGAAACGGACTCCTGCTCAGATAGTCTTTAACGATCGATCGGATCAGGGTTAGAATGTTCAGATATACAGAAAAGTAAAAATCGTGGCAGAGCCGACCAAGACCGACATAGTTGGGTTGGGGTTGTGGCTCAGCGGTAGAGCACATGCAAGGCCCTGGGTTTGATCTTCAGCACCACGTAAAAATGAATAAATAAAACAAAGGTATTGTGCCCAACCATAACTAAAAAATAAATATTAAAAAAAAAAGTGACACAGTTGTTGTGCACTGCTGACCTTTGTGTCTAAGTGAGACAAAAGCCAGTTCAGTATGGACAGCCCAGGTCAGATCCGTGGCAACTTTCTGGTCTGTGTTGTGGTCAAGCCTTCAAATGCTGTAAGGTCACTAGCAAGTTTGTTTTTTATTTTGGTTGCCATGTTGTTTATACCTAAATAATTATACATTTGAAATAATTATACATTCACAGGAAGTTGCAAAATGAGTACAAAAAGATACCCATGCACCATTCACCCAGTTTCCTGAAATGGTAATATTTTACAGAAGTATAATGTGAAAACCAGGAAGTTGGCATTGATGTAACCCACTGAGTTTGTTCAGATTAATCAGTTTTGCATGGACTCATCTGTGAAAGTGTGTGTGTGGAGTTCTATGCAATTTTAGCATAAGTAGACTTAGGTAACCACCACCAGAATCAATGTACAAAACTTCTGTCTCCACAAAGATCCCTCCTTTCAGCTGTAGAGACATTCATCCACCCTCCCACCATCTGGAAGATGGCAACCACCAATCTATTTTTCATATCTATAATTTTGTAAACTTGAGAACATTTAGTTATTACCATCCTCACAAAAGAAGAAACTCATGTGTTGACATAAGATGAATAAAATTTATTTATAGATACCATTCAAATGTAGAGAGGAAAAATTGAAATAAAATATGTATTTCATTAAAGATTAAACTGAAACAAATACAAAAATAAAAAATAAAAAAAATAAATGGAGTCACATAGTATGTGATTTTTTTTAAAAAAAAAGAGTGAGAGAGAGAGAGAATTTTTTAAATATTTATTTATTTTTTCTTAGTTCTCGGCGGACACAACATCTTTGTTTGTATGTGGTGCTGAGGATCGAACCTGGGCCGAACGCACGCCAGGTGAGCGCGCTACCGCTTGAGCCACATCCCCAGCCCCGTGAGTGATGTTTTGAGTTGGCTTTTAGACTGTTGATGTCTATTCAAGTTGGTTTATAGTTTCTTACTTTTATTACTAAGTACTGATTATTACTGCCATTTGTTTAACCATTTGCCCTTTCTAGCATATTTGGCTTGTTCCCAGTTTGGGGCTATTTCAACCAAAGCTATCATAAACAATCATGTACATATTTTAGACATTTAAACTTTAAAAATTGTAGCAAATACATGTAAACTTTACCATCTTAACCATTTTAAGTGTGCAGAACAGTGGCATTAAATAAATTCATATTGTTTTGCTATCATAATCACCTTCTGTTCATAGTATTCATTTCCTCTGTGCTGGGTGTGGTGGCGCACACCTGTAATCCCAGCTGCTTAGGAAGCTAAGGCAGGAGCATCACAAATTCAAGGCCAGCCTTAGCAACTTAATGAGACCCCATCTTGAAATAAAAACAATAAAAAGAGCTAGTGATACGGCTCAGTGGTAGATCACCCCTGGATTCAATCCCTAGCACTGGGGGAAAAATTCTTTACATTTTAAAAAACTGAAATTGTACTTACCAAATGTTAACTCTCCCTCCCTGTCTCTCAGCCCTACCATTCCCCTTTATGCCTCAAGAAGTATGCCTACTCTGAGTACCTCATACAAGTAGAGTCACACAGTATTTCTCCTTTTTCTCCTTGATTTCACTTTAGTAGCATTTGGCAGAATCGTCGTTTAGAGATCAATAACATTTGCATGCACATGCGTGTGCACACACATATAACTCCATATATATGTCATGTATACAGCTGTTGCATATATATAACTCCATCCCTATGGTGTTTATATAGTCACTTGTCAAGGGACAATTGGGTTATTTCCACCTTTTGTCTATTGTGAATAATGCTGCCATGAACATGGGTGTATGAGCATGTCTTTGAGTCCCTGCTTTCAATTCTCTGAAGTGTATACCAACCCCATACCTATTTCTGCATGGGCATAAGATTTCATTTTTCTGGAATATGCCAAGTTCTAAGATTCCTAGATGTATGATCAGTATATGCTCTGTGTTTAAAGAAACTGCCAGCTGGGTGCCATGACACATGCCTGTTATCCCAGTGGCTTGGGAGGCTGAGGCAGGACGATTATGAGTTCAAAGCCAGCTCAGCAACTTAGCAAGGCCCTAAGCAACTCGGTGAGATCCTAGCTCTAAATAAAATATAAAAAAGGGCTGGGGATATGACTCAGTGGTTAAATACCCATGGGTTCAATCCCTGGTACCAAACAACAAACAAAAACCCTGCCAAACTGTTTTTTCAAAGTGGTCTTAGCATTTTATATTCCCATCAGCAACGTGTAAGAGATAGATGCTCTCTGCATGCTCACTAGCATGTAGTATTATCACCATTTCAAAAGCTATTCTAGCAGGTATATAGTGACATCTCCTATGGCTTTAATTTATATTTCCCTAATAGTTAATAACACTGAACTCCTTCCATGTGTGTGTGTTCTTTTCTTAACCATCTATCTGCATATCCTTTTTGGTGAAATGTCTGTTTGTATGTTTTGCTCATTTTCTAGTTGGATTATTTGTTTGTTTGTTTTTCTCTTTTTCCCCCCAGTACTGGGGATTGAACTCAGGACCACACACATGCTAGGCAAGAGCTTAACCACTGAGCTACAGCTCCAACCCTGATGATTTCTTTTACTGTTCAGTTACTGTTCATTTCTTTATTTATTCTAGGCGATACCATTTTCAAATAGAAAATTTGCGAATATTTTCTCACAATCCACAGTTTGTCCTTTCATTCTTTTAGCAAGGCCACTTGGCCATTCACCAAGCAACAGGTTTTTATTTTGATAGTCCAGTTTATTAATTTCCCTTCATGCATTGTGCTTCTGGTGTCGTGTCTAAGAACCATATCCCTAATTCATGGTCTAAAGCTTGTCTCCTGTTAATTTATAAAAGTTTTGTAGTTTGGGGCTTTACACTTAAGTCTGTAATCCATTTTATTTTGTTTTGTTTTCTTTTTGTAAGATGTGTGAGGTTGAAGTCGGCTTGCAGAAGTGTTCAGACAAGCTAGTCACTTCCTCCCCCAGGAGCCAGGGGTCCCCTTATCCTCATTTCTACAAAACTGCCTCCCACAGCCACTGCTAGTCCACTCTGCACCCACATGCATCCCCATGTTGCCCAGTGGGACATTCTGTGTCTTCCTTTTTTAAACTGCTGTTGAGCTCATCTGTCATTGTGTGGTCAGCCATCCACATGGTCCTGGAGCCATTTTTAGTGTATTCTCAGAGCTGTGCAACATCATCACTGTCAATTTTAGATCACATTCATCACTCCAAAGAGAAACCCCCATACCCTCTGCCACTCCCCTGATCCCCATCTGCTACCCCAGCCTGAAGCAATAGCTAGTCTACTTTCTATCTCTATAGATCTGCCTCTTCTAGAAAATTCCTATCAATGCAGTCACACATGGTCCATTGTGGCTGGCTTCTTTCACTTAGTATAACATTGTTTCGGTTTACCCATGTTGTCACAGGTATCTGTACTTTCTTACATTTTATGGCTGAGTAACATTCTGTTTGCTTGAATATACTACATCTTATCCATTCATCAGTTGATGTACATTTGGGTTACTTTTACATTTTGTCCATTATAAATAATGCTGCCATAAACATGTATGTACAACTTTGTGTAAACATGCTTTTGCTCTTTTAGATATGTACCTAAGAGCAGAATTGCTAGGTCACATGGTAACTCTGCCAGACTTTTTTTCAAAGTGGCTGCAATATTTTACAGTCCTACCAGCAGTGCTTAGGATTCTGATTTCTCGCCAATAGTTTTGGAGTTCAAGAATTGCTGTTTTAATCTGGTTGTCTTTTATTATCCAGTTTTATTGGTTCTTTGAATATTTTGGATATAAGCCCCTTATTGGTACATGATTTGTAATTATTTTCTTCCATTCTGTAGGTTTTATTTCCATTTCTTAATAAGTATCCTTTGAAGCACAAAGACTTGAGTTTCAGTTGTGTTTTTCTATTTTATTGCCATTGCTTATGCATTTGGTGTCATGTCTAAGAATTTACTGTCAAATCTGAGGTCGTGAAGATTTGATCCATGTTTTCTTTTAAGAGTTCTTACATTTAGGTCTTTAATCTATTTTGTGTTCATATTGGAGAGATGTGGTCCAACTTTATTCTTGTGCATAGGCCCTCCAAGTGTTACATCATCATTGGTTAAGGGAAGAGAAAAAAGAAAGAAAAAGATAAGGAGAAGAAAGGAAAGACTATTTTTTCCCTATTGAATGGTCTTGTCACACCTGTTGAAAATTAGCCGTCCATAGACTGTAGGTATACTTCTGAGCTCTCAATTCTATTTCATTGATTTACAACATCTGTACCACACTATCTTAACTGCTGTTGCTTTGTAATAGGTTTCAAAGTTGTGAAGTATGGGTTTTTCTACTGTGTTATTCTTTTTAAAAGTTATTTTGGCTATTCTTGATATCTAGCAATTCCATGTAAATATTAGAATCAACATGTCAATTTCCGAAAATAATACAGCTGGGATTCTGATAGAGAGTGCTTTACTGTATAGATCAGACATCTTGACAATATCATGTCTTCTGACCATGAACATGGGATGTTTTTCCACTTCTTTTTTATAACTTCTTTAATTTCTTTCAACCAGTGTGTTTAGCTTTCAGAATATAAATATTGCACTTCCTTTTTTATTTTATTCCTAAGTATTTTGTTCTTTTTGGTGACATTATACATGGAATTGTTTTCTCAATTTCATTTTTGGATTTCCTGTTGTGCATGTACAGAAGTAGTAGTGATTTTTGTATATTGATCTTGTTTCTAGCAATGTTGTGGGACTCTTGTATTCTAATAGGTTTTAGTGGATGCTTAGGATTTTCTGTGTACAAAATCATGTCATCTGTGAACAAAGAGGTTTTCACTTTCAGCTAGCTAATTAGCCTCTTAGGACATGTGTTGTTCTCTCCCTCTCACATTTCTTTTTACCACTCTCTTGCTCTGGATCTTGGCATTCTCGAGCTTTTAACAGAAGGGGACACTCACAGTTGTCTTTCCTTAATCACAGAATCTCTGTAGCTCACTTGGATTTATTAGAAGTTCCAATTAAGAAACCTGTCTCATTATTTGTTGATGAATCTTCTCTCAGAACTGAAACTGGAGGTTATCAAGCAGAATACGTGATCACTAATTTGAATTCTCTTTAGAATATAGTCAACCTGAGAGAATGTCAGACCAGATGGCAAAATGTACTGCATTTAGTACACAGAGTTTGTCAACTCACGTGCACTGAGAGTAGGTTTTCGTGGCAGCATCATGTGACTTTAGGATGCTTTGAAAACAAGGAGGGTTTCTTAACCTCTGCTAGAACCCCCATAAAAATGAACAAATTAAGGAACATGTAGATGCAGCTTCCTTCCTTCTTAGAGGAGCGGCTATCATCAGGGCTGTGGCCCATGCAAAGTCAGAATGAGAAATGGCACCATGGATGTGAAAGGAAATGCTCTAGCAAGCAGTTATGCCAAAGTAGCAGCCTCAGCCAAAGTTATGCTCCTAAATGGACCCCAAAGAGTAAATCTAGAGTGATTCAAAGAGAGTATTACACATTCTCAACGTGAAGACCCTGGTTCTGAAAAAAGAATAATATTAAAAATTATAACCTTCACTTGGATAATCTCTAGTGCTCCCAAAATGGCTGCTTTCTGGTATCAGATTATTTCAGATGGATATTATCTAAATTTCTCCATGTAGTTGCCCATCATAATACAGACAACTTGGTCACTATCTTAAATTAGTATTGGAGAAGGAACTTTTAAAAGGGAGCTTTTTAACAGATTATTTTCAGGTTATGGATCACATGTCAGCATAATTCTGGAAATCCTGTAAAGGTGGGGCATGGCCAGGAGCCAAAGCCTCCGGGGCCACCCTGCACACCTTCAGGTGGGTCTTACCCAGCTTCCATTCTTAAAGAGTTGGAATATGTATGCATCAATGTATATCTGTTTTCAGGATGAGCTGAAGCATTTCCTTGCTAAACATGCACAGTCCTTACAACCACTAGCAGCTGCTTGGTTTTTTCCCCCAACCTGAGGCTCCTAACTTTCATATCAAGTGATCAAGGCACATATTTTACAGGAATCATTAGAACTCCATAAGGCATTACCCCATGTTTAAAAATGACACTGTTTTTACCATACATAATCTCCCAGAAAGCTTGAAAGAACCAACATTATTCTTAAATTAAAATGAGCAAATTTTTCAGAAACCCTTGAACTCCTAGCTAAAGGTTTTACTCACAGAATTCCTTATGGCCATAAGATTCACTCATTTGGGACACATCAATTCTTCCCCTGAGAACTGGTACAGTAAGGCCCACTTACTTAGGGGTTTTGCCTCCAATGATAAATCTACACTGCTACTCTCAGGCATGGAAAAGTACTGCAAAGGACTTGGGTCTAGATCCTTCCCACAGCATCTTCCTAAAGACCCTCTTTGTTACATTAAACCACAAGATTTTGTCTATTAAGAGTCACAGGGGAAAGGTCGAACCTCCTTGCAAAGGACCTTTCAAGGAACCACTAACAAAACTATCACTAACTCTGGAATAAGTTATTGACAGCAGCTCTCCCTGGGATACAGATCTGTGTCTTTGTGTTGGCACAGGAAGTGATGGGCTGCTGCATTGCTCTGGATTTCTCATTGGCTTGACGTGGTGGCATCTGTGCTTCTTTCTGAATTTGGATCAATGAACAGGCTAGACGTCACATTAAAGAGAACAATTTGCTCCATTCTTCTGCACGGCTACCATTTCTTATCAGATATTATGAAGATGATATAACAAGATCATGGGCTACGGTGTACATGAACAATGGAACATTCCCCACGTGGTGAAGATAGCATCTCTAGTGGTCCCTGAATTGGCCAGCCTCTCTCCAGCAAGAGAATGAGCAGAAGGGGGATCCATAAGCACACAAGCGGAAGATGGCCACACCACTGAGCCACAGGTCTGGCTCACACTTTTTCAGCAACCATCCTGGAAGCCAGAAGGTGACGTGTGCAGCAGTCATCTCAGACATGGCCTGAACTTGGTCAATCACTGCAGCTCCTCTCTCTTTTGCCCCCACTACCAACTCAGGACCAACCATGGAAAGTCACATATCTCCCTGAAGCAGCCACATGAGAAGTCCTGCTCCCAGCTAGGTCAGCCCAGTTTTCCACGTCAACAGCTCTCAACCTGGGGCACACCTGAGCTTCCTTTTATTTTTTTTCCATTGTAAAGGTGTCTCACTCCCTGCATGCATTTGCATGTCTGCTGCAGATAGAGGTGGCTGATGACTTGGTTATAGGAACCTCTGAATCATCTCTGACTGCTCTTATTTGAAAGGCCTTTATTTCCACATGGGCAAAGCCCTTCCTCTTCTAGAGAAGAAAACCAAGTCCCAGAGAAGGTCATTGAGGGGACCTCCAAATGTCTTGGAGTATTTGGCACAGATTCCTGTCCCCCTCTTCTTCCTTAGTAATTGTAGCTGAGCTCACTCCTGCTGTGTTAGACAAAGACTTTGGTTTCCAGTCTCCTCAACAGGGAGTCTATAAGCAGGAGTGATACACTGCAGTTGTTTATTGAGGAATGTCTGTAATCTTCATGTTTGTTACATGTTTGTTGGGGACCGCAAATCAAGATGGCGCCTGGCAGTTTGCCAGGAGGAGTGGTTTGTAAGACAATGCCACCGAGCCATTAAGTCGGTGGGGATTCCTTATTGGCTGACTGTTGTATCTAGATAATGCTAATTGAGTCGAGCTGTGTGTAATCAGTTAGGTATTTATACCTCTGCTGTTCTGCAATAAAGCGGCTCTTACTACCTTGGGTGCCCACTACCTTGAGTTCCAGCTCAGTTCCCGCTGAGTTTTCCCGAAATGAAGCAGTTCCCGCTTCAACCTTCAAGATGCTTGTCACCTCCCAGTTATTTGGCCCAGACAGACTGCGGTACATGTTTAATTGAATAATAAGTGAAGAAGGATTTTTGACTGATTTGTTTTAAGGTGGGTGCTATGTAATAAAGTATTTGGCCGATCTTTATTGCTGGTTCCTTGGAATTTCCTGAGCAACAAGAGAGCCCTTGGACCATGCATGATATGCAGAGTGGCAGCCTGGCCTTGCCAGAATTACCAACCAAATGATTCGAGGGTTGGGGCTTTGAGCCATGTCGTATCAGTCCATCCTCTAGGGAAAGGAAGGGGGCTGGTGACTGGGTTCAACTGAGGGGTCAAGGATAGAATCCACTATATCTGTGTAATGAAAGTCCAATTAAAACCCTGGACCCTGATGCTCAGGTGAGCCTCCCTGGTTGGCAGTACTCTGTGTATTGTCACACATAAGTGTGCAGGTAGCCTAATGTGCTCCTGGGAAATGACAGGAGCTTTGCATTTGGAAGTTCCTAGACCTTGCCCAATCTACATCTCTTCCTTAGGCTGGTTCTACTGGGTCTCTTTTAGCTATCATTAAATTTATGATGACAATGTAATATTGTATGGTGGTGCATATCCATGATCCAGTGACTCCAGAGGCTGAGGAAGGAGGTTCTCAAGTTCAAAGGCAGACTCAGCATCTTAGAAAGACCCTAAGCAGCTTAGAGAGATCCTGTCTCTGATAAAAAAATAAAAAAGGGTTGGGTTGGGGATGTGACTCAGTGGTTAAGCACACCTGGGTTCAATCCCTGGTACCAAAAACAAGCAACAAAAACATAGCCCTTTGTCCTGAGTTCTGAGAATCATTCTAGTGAGTTATCTAACATACAGGGGTAGTGGGGACCCCTGAATTTGTAGCCAGCTCTCAGAAGTGAAGGTGGTCTGGGGACTCCTCAATCTGTGAGGGCAGCCTTGTAAACTACCATGTTTTTAACCCATGAAGTTTATCCCAATTCTGAGCAGTTGGCATCAGAAACTATTACAGTGCAAAATCTAAAAGCACGCAATTTCTATTACACACACACAAAAAAAAACACACCACACTATCTTAAAGATGAAACTATGCTAATCTATTTCTGAATTTGAAAAACAGGAAGCACCATTACATTTTTCTAAGGAAATGTTTAATTGGCAGTTTTCTAGAAGGAAAGCGTTTCTACTAGTACAAAAATATGAAATCAGCCAGGTGCACTGAGAAAACGTGAGAAAGTCAAATTCTTTTTTCAAAGTAACTCCCAACTGTTGAGAACCCACTGGAAGCTCCCTTCTCAGAGGAAGCATGAGACATGACCTTCAGCAACTGATAAGAGTGGTGAGATGATGAACAGAAAATTACTTAAATGGTTATCACAAGACCAGAGAACCTCTGGAAGGTGTGGTCATTCATTGTGGCTCTCCACACGTTAGAGATTTAGTAATTTACCAAAACATTGAATCATCTCCGTAATTCAGTTTTAGAACCCCCCCCCCGTCCCCATAACATTGTGGTCACTCTCATTTGCCATTCTCAGGACACCACTAAATCTCATTTGTCTCTGAAAAATGTCCTTTTCTGGACATTTCCTAAGGATAAAAACCATATAATATGGACTCTGATATCTGCCGTCTTTCATTTAGAATAATGTTTTTGAGGTTTTTATTTTTTATGACAGCCATATTTTAGTGGTTTTCATCTTAAAAGAAGATTTCATTCCAAAAATTCCAAATCTAGTAGCATGCAGTTGCAATGGGAATTGCTTCTTGCTCAGATACAGACTACTTGTGGCCTCACAGAGAAGGTAATGTGCTACAGAGAAACAAGGACACAGGGTGTCCTATATCAAGGGCTTTCAGTCTCATCCCCAAACTACAGCTGAACCCACGGGAGGAGGCCAGCCCAGGAAGGTCTGCAGGGCAATGCTCTCTAAAGATCCATCTCCTTAGCCTAATCATGGCTGGGCTAGGTCACTGATGGCTGTCCACCTGCTCAGCCTTGTCACTCTGGCACCTGTGACACCCCTCCCCGTGATCCACAGGATGTGGTGACCAAGGACAGGCACAGTTAAACACTGGCCTCCACAGGTAGAAGGCACCGGGCAGGCCATTTTCAGCTTCCTTTCAGCTCATGTGGTGGATTTCAAATCTGAAAGGAATTTTCCTCACATTCCTTCAGCTCTCAGGGTTTTTCTCTGGGGTGAAGAATTGATGTATGCCGAGTTCTGAGTTATACTAGTGGGCTTTCTCAGTTTTACCAAATTCAAAGAGTTGCTCTAGAGGTAGGCACAATGGCATGCACCTGTAGTCCCACACACTGAGCAGGAGGATTGCTGGAATTCAAGACCAGCATGGGCAAAACAGCAGGATCCCATCTCAAAACAAAAATCTTAATAATACTAACTTCTAGCATGGTAGACTAGGAGCTTGATAGACCCACTTGCCTAAAAGTTTACTGTTCTAAAAATTATCCAGTATAACAAAGAGCAGAAGAGCCAGCAGAGGCTCCCCACATGGTCCACATTCCAGGGTTGTAACCAGCAGGGGGAGCTCTCCGGCTTCTGAAGGGATGGCTCCACCCCCGACACACACACCCCAAGGTTCTCTCCAGTATGAATTCTCTGATGTGTAATAAGGGGTGAACACTGATGACGGCTTGCCACATCCACACCTCCATCTTTCAAAGGGTATATGGCTTTGGGATTTTTATTTTATTTGTTTTGATACTGGGGATG